>NW_021680883.1:182854-217692 GCF_001412515.2 Diachasma alloeum | reverse complement strand
CCCCCCCCCCCTGCCCCCCCTATTTCACATTTAGCATTCGGACGTGTGCGCGATACGCAGTTATAAGATATACGAAAACGAGTATGGAGGGTTGCTCTCGGTGTTCTTTCCGCCTGCATGCGCATCCATTCGAGTTATTGCATTACTGGCTTAGCTTTGGCGCTCTCTCTATTCCCCTCTTACCCGTGATTGCCGACCATGTGGCCACGCGGCCAACCCTCCCTCTTGCTTTCTCTCTGCTCAATGTACAATTCACCCCCTTTTCACAAACTCTCCACCATAACCAATATCCAATATTCATCTCGTGGATTTTCACCCAGTGTTGTATCACCTTTTCTGAATTCACAATACGTGGGATTAATGGGAGATGTGGAAGCAGAATGAGCAGTTCAAACGCATTCGCCAACAGATTTTCCCAAAGTGAAAAGGAAAATTTTGCCCCAGTTATTTCCCGGATATTGAAAAAAAAATGCCATGAAATGGAGTTCGAAAGGTCTTTTTTTAAGATCAACTAAAATGTCATTCTCTTCAGCTTCTCAATTTTTATCACTGAATGTTGCATAGTTGAAGGACTTGGTCCATCCCATTTTTGGGGCCCAACAACAACTTATTAGCGCGTAATGACGCGCAAAATGTTATAAACAACCATACACTGTTGAATTATCTAAGGAACTTTATATTTCAGCACAATGTGTAATCCCGAGAGTAAACTATTGGCGAAAGATTATCTAAGAAAATAAATTTTCCTACGTTTTTACAGACTAGTTTTTAAGGACGTAAATATGTAAATACTGACGTAAATGAATAAAAATGTTAAGCAAAAAATAATAATATTTCTCAGCGGCCGGCCATCTCCTCATGGGAAATACTTGAATAAAGAACAGATAACCCGGGACTGTTTTCAATTCCCATGAGACACTCGTACAAAACATATTGTTCCGTACCTCAAAAAAAAAAGATACGAAGGTGCACATGTAGTTGCGAGATCTCTCTTGGGTTCTCAACGAAGCCTAGCCCCCGTAAAATCTGGCCCGCATACGGGCGAAAAAGGGAGACGAGAGTAATGGACAGAATACGAGGAGAGCGATCGTATTGAGAGGTGTACACAGACCCCGGGCTGTTGCCCATATGGTGACCATGGGGCCTCGGGTTATGTGCACATAGGTAAAGGCGTCTCTCGTTTCTCTGCACAATTTTAACCCTCACNCCCCCCCCCCCCCCCCCCCCGCCGCTCTCCTCTCCTTCCCCCTATTTTTCTCTCCCACCGACACGTTTCTCTGTTTTTTTTTCTCGGGGCTTTTTGTACCTTGAGAGTCGTCCACTCGACATCGTCAATCTGTCGACCTCGTGGACCAATCGATTCACCTGGTTATTATTTCACTCTATCGACTCTCAGTTTACGGTTGTGCTGGGGCTTTACCTGTCTGGCATGCGGACGACGGGGTTCAAGTCCTGAGACAACTTTAAGATATTTAATCAAGTTTAATCGAGCAATATTTCTGCGAAGTACTGTAGAAGGATGATCAAATAGTCAAGGTGGCTGAGGCCTGTAGCGAAGAGAGAAAATTGGGTATGGGAAACCTCTTTTTCATTTTTTTTTATTTCGTCAGCAAGAAAATTCATCTCCATCCCCCACCAATCACATCAACTTGTAATTCGACTCGAATGTCAAACTCAATTACTTGAATCAACTTGATACTCTTCCTCTCGAGGTAGAGTCCCTCCTGAAATTAAATATCGAATGTGATCCAGGGATAACGACCAAACAATTAGAAAAATCCACAGAACAAAGAAAAAAAATCATCATAATGACATCCGCGTGCCCTCAGCATGTGTTCCCTCAGGTATAGATCCAGATTTCTCTTTTTTTTTCCTCTCCAAATTGTTTGGAACTCTGACCTGTGTCAACTGCTTCTGAACAGATTAAATGGACGATTTTCCATTGGGGCAAAGCCATTGGATAGTTTGTGAGACAAATATTTGCCTCCCCCCCCTCTCCCTCGCCCTCACCACTCGGTATGTCTCCACGTCTATTACCAAAAGGCGTTTGTGTAGTGGCTCCAGCGTACACAGCTCGATCATTGCTCGCACTTTGCCCTCAGCTTTACCGTGCATCACTCCAGAGCTGTATCACGTTTCAACGTCTAGTCATCCCCAACGGATGTGTATACAAGTGAGGTATCTATACCCAGAGTCAAGTATCTCCCGTTTTACCGAGGCAATTCAAATTGCAAGTCAATTTTTTTCTACTTCATCGTCAATTCTATCATCACTCATAAACTGGTAAAAATAAAAAATAAAATAAAAATAATTTGAAAATTGAAAAAAATTCATGAAATTCCAGACAGATTTTTTCGACTCCATCGTCATTTCTGTGTTCATCAGACTCATAAACTGTTGAGAATAAAACATGAAATGATTTTAAATAATTTAGTTTTTTCAAGAAAAAAATTTCTCCCTCGGATTTTCCATCTCGAAGAGACTTCTATTGAAAAATCTTGTCTTCAAACAAAGTCAACTTCATTTATCTACACGAACAGAGTCCCTCAATAAATTAACTCCAACAAAGAATGACTATTCCAGATTTTTTCGACTAAATCGTCATTTCTGTGTTCAAGAGACTCATAAACTGTTGAGAATAAAACATGAAATGATTTTAAATAATTTAGTTTTTTCAGGAAAAAAATTTCTCCCTCGGATTTTCCATCTCGAAGAGACTTCTATTGAAAAATCTTATCTTCAAACAAAGTCAACTTCATTTATCTACACGAACAGAGTCCCTCAATAAATTAACTCCCACAAAGAATGGCTATTCCAAATAAAATCGACACGAGTTTCTATCTCCATTGCCCTCTCACAAACCCCTCAAAACCGAGAGACTGAAAATTTCAAGTGGTCACTCGTCATCTCGTTTTATTTTCCCCTGATACGTCGAGTTTATTACCCGGGTGAAGTACAAGTGGGAGAGAGCGGAGATAAAGAGTATGAGAAAAACGAAAAAAAAATGTTATGGGACGGGATCTCAGTTGACTTCGCTCTCCCAAGCATTCAACGATGAAAAAAAAAATCGTTCGAGGATGTTAGTGAGGTTGGGAGAACGTGGGCACACACTTTTTCTGGAATTCTGCCCCATAGGTGCTGAAAACACGGATCTCAAAACCGAGTCGAGACTTGGGGACAGATCGGGGGGGAGNGGGGGGGGGGGGGGGGGGGGGGTGGAGCGGATGGTTGGAAAAACATGAGTACGGAGGAGATGCTGAGGAACGCCAGGGGTGAGGAGTAACACAAGTGGCGCACACATGGTGCACAGTTGTTCGAGAGGTCAGGTTTTTGTCCCTGGACGTTTTGAGTTTTAACACCGTAAATTTTTCGACTGTAAATTTTCGGTAAATCTCTTAGGTGCCACGAGAGTCTTTTTGTCTCAGGTCTACATGTGGAAACGGTTGAAATTCTTAGGAAAAATTGTTGGGGTTTTTCTGGATTAGGTGAACGTGATTTTCGCTCAAATATTAATTTTTAGAAATTGATGTGCTAATGTTGAGGGGTTTAACGACTTTCTGAAGACATGCTGAGAATGAAATAGAATGGAACTGAGGGGTATCGGGAGTAGAAAAAAGTTTGCGTCATGAATTCTCAGTCAAAAGAGAATGAAAAAATCAAAACGATAGCTTGAAAAATTTGTTCATTTCCTAGGAACTGGATAAAACAAGTTGAAAGTGATCAGAGGAGGATAAATAATTTTAATAAATGTTTAAAATTGCGAGGTGGAGCCACCGCCATCTTGAAAGCCCTTCCCGACAGAGGGAGTAGGAGTTTTTTCAAATTAAATTCTATCATCACTTAATTTCATGTAATTTCCTCGATTTTCTTTGAAATTACTCTGCTAACGATTGAATTTGAAGGAAAAATTCGACATTTCGACTTCTCAAGACGAATTTCTCCTCCTTATCAGCCATTTCAACTCAATTCCCACACCGCAATGCCCTCTGAAAAACCGACAATCTCATAAACACGTGCATGAAAAAGATATAAAAGAATCCGCGTAAAAATGTACACCGGTGTGAAACATTGCGCCATGAATTCTCAAGCAAAAGGAAATGAAAAAATCAGATCGATGGCTTGAAAAATTTGTTCATTTCCTAGGAACTGGATAAAACAAGTTGAAAGTGATCAGAGGAGGATAAATAATTTTAATAAATGTTTAAAATTGCGAGGTGGAGCCACCGCCATCTTGAAAGCCCTTCCCGACAGAGGGAGTAGGAGTTTTTTCAAATTAAATTCTATCATCACTTAATTTCATGTAATTTCCTCGATTTTCTTTGAAATTACTCTGCTAACGATTGAATTTGAAGGAAAAATTCGACATTTCGACTTCTCAAGACGAATTTCTCCTCCTTATCAGCCATTTCAACTCAATTCCCACACCGCAATGCCCTCTGAAAAACCGACAATCTCATAAACACGTGCATGAAAAAGATATAAAAGAATCCGCGTAAAAATGTACACCGGTGTGAAACATTGCGCCATGAATTCTCAAGCAAAAGGAAATGAAAAAATCAGATCGATGGCTTGAAAAATTTGTTCATTTCCTAGGAACTGGATAAAACAAGTTGAAAGTGATCAGAGGAGGATAAATAATTTTAATAAATGTTTAAAATTGCGAGGTGGAGCCACCGCCATCTTGAAAGCCCTTCCCGACAGAGGGAGTAGGAGAAAGAGTAGGAGTTTTTTCAAATTAAATTCTATCATCATTTAATTTCATTTAATTTCCTCGATTTTCTTTGAAATTACTCTGCTAACGATTGAATATGAAGGAAAAATTCGGCATTTCGACTTCTCGAGACGAATTTCTCCTCCTTATCAGCCATTTCAACTCAATTCCCACACCGCAATGCCCTCTGAAAAACCGACAATCTCATAAACACGTGCATGAAAAAGATATAAAAGAATACGTGTAAAAAATGTACACCGGTGTGCGTTGAAGTAACAAGGGAACGGGGGACATAAAGAAACACAGTTGCGAATCACGCCGTGGCGGCGCCTAATGGGCGGGCAACTGAGGACAAGAGGAGAGAGGGGAAGATATTCACCAGATATCGTAAAGGGGAAGAAGGAGGGGTGAGGAGAGGGGGAGAAGCCATGAGAGATCCTCCGCTGCAACGACTCCCACTACTTCGATAAGTTCGCCCTCTTGCTCCAACAATTCCTCTCTTTCAATATAAAACGCCCCAACACTCGGAGATCTCCGTGGCCCTTCGAGACGATAGCCGCGTCATCGGCTGGACCCAACTGTTGGAAATTAAAGACCAGGGACGGATACGTTTTATCTCCTTCGGAAGGATTCACCGGAATTTTTCGGTCGACGAAAAACTGCGGGAAAAATATTATCATTGTTCCCTTTAGAAGTTTTTGTGTTCATTTTTTGGCATCAATTGAATTTCATGATTCTTCTCATCAATATAGAGTTTAATAAACTCTACTCATTGACGCCAATTAAAATTCAATTTTTCATAGATTTGAAAAAATTGATATTTTTCCGAAAATCGATTTTTCAACGATCACTCAAAAATTGTCATTAAAATGGAATTAGTCAGGGCTCAAAAATTGATAACAATATCCTCTTGATTCCATCAGAATATGATGGGGGTCGCACAATTGGTTGTTGAGTTACAGCACATTGTTTACGCGATTTGAAAGAGAAAATCGGTTTTTTCATGATTACTGAAAGAATCATCAGTAGCAGGAATTAAATCAGGGCTTGAAAAGTATATTTCAATGGCTTCTTAATCAAGTTGAAAAATTGTGAGAACAGCATCATTGCTTATCGAGTTACACAATACCGTCATGAGCTTTTTAGATAAAAATCTCTATCTCTATTAAACTCAGGTGGCAGTCTATTATGTTGAATACTTATTCATATTGATTCGTGGTCCCGACTAACTCCTGACAGAACGTGGGTTAAACTCTGGCTAAATCCTGAATAAGCCCTGATTAAATCCCGGCTATACACTGATTAAACCTTGATTGAACCTCGATTAAACCCGGACTGAAAACGAATTCGAGTCCTGAGAGGGTCTGAATGTAAAATTATTCGACAGAACGAAATAATCCGCAAAATTCTGATGACATTTCAATTGATGATAGTACTATGACATGAAAAAATAGAAGAAAAGACTAGTGAAATAATAATTTGAAAAAATAAAACTCATTTATTTAAAAAATGCAATTGTCCACTTGTCCTTCCGATTAATGAGGGACTTTGGGCGGAGAACAAAGAGATGAAAACTTCGGATCAAATCTTTTCATCATTTTGGATCGGCGATAATTAATAAAACGACTTTCAACAATTGACGCGCGAGCGCGGATGATTGGAATGCGCGGGAATTTGTGGCGACAGAGAGGGAAAATTTACGAGAGGTTTTTTTTTATTTTACCTTGGGCATTGTTTCGAACGCTCGAGGTATTATACTCTGATTTTCATTCAGTAATTCAGCGGCAGCTGCGGACTAATAATAGTATCCGACGTCGACGTTCTTCACCTTTTCCCCCTCCCTTCGTTAGAACGTGGCTGTCTCTTTATACTCGATAGCCAATGGACCACATTGATTTACCTTCGGGAGTGAGTGAGGGGTTTTTGGGAACGTATTTATGCATATGGAGAGAATAATCGTTACATTTTTGGAGAGAAAATGCCGAGAGGCGTTGATTTATCGAGGGAGGGAGAAACGAGGATTTTCAATTTTTACGATTTTGCGAGTATCTCGAAAACACGTCGTCTTAGCAGAAAATGTCATATAACATTTTTTGTAGCTGACACAATTTCCCACAGAAAATGTTCTATAGCATTTGTCTCTAAACCTAGCCATTCAAAAGATATTTAAGCATCAAAAAAGATCTATTAACCATTCAAATCAATTTAATTCTTCGAAAGTAGTTTTACATTTTCGCATTTATTTTGGTAACTAGTAGTTTCACGATAAAATGTCATAAAATCATTTTTGTAGATGACGAAATTTCCCACAAAAAATGTTTCATGACATTTTATCGCAGAATCACTCGTTCCGCGGATAATTCACCGTTTATCACCGAAAAATTGAGGATTCTGTTGAACTTCAAGTTAGCATTCAGTTTCCATCGTCATGGTATTCCTCACGCGTTTCCCTTCATTCTCGCTGTTCACATAAGATTGAGAAGAGTGACCAATTGAAACAATGAGCGTCGACGCGTTATACTCCAGCATCACATTCGTTTCGAAACGTACGCGGATGGCTTTGATCAATCACTCCTAGTCCCTATGCATCAACTACGAATCCCCCGCCCCAAAATCATCGCGATCATCAGCTTCATTTCACCCATAAACAAATGAATGGACCCATTGAAGTGTGCGATAACGCGAGATAAATTGGAAGTGAACGTCTGAATAAAGTGACTCGTCGAAAAACGTTAGTATTTTATCGCTTCGAGTTTTTAAACCCGAAGAAACAAAGATACCGATTTGATGTTTCCGGTAACAAATGCCATTCAGATAAGCGCCGACATGCATCGGACACTCTCGGTGTTTCGTTACGCAGCGCTCGGTCTTGGAATTTAATAAATTTCAAGGAGAAAAAATGAGAAATTTCATCCCGTACATTTGGAGAACATGTAATGTGATAAGACTGGGGGCTTCATTTGAAGTGATTAGGTGGGACGGATCGTGATGAATGTCAGTGATATGGAGAAATTTTAATATTTGTTATTGTGGGATGACGAAGAGTGTCGAATATTTTTTTTTGGTTGAGAATTTTTTGGGGATTAAATTTCACGGGAAAAACGGCTTTGATAATTTTTTATAAAATGATTTCTGTTTTGTTACATTTTCCCACATTAATCACGACATTTTTTCAGTTCAATTATTCATTATTGGGGGATGATGAAGAATATTAAATTGTTTTTCTGGTTTGAGGATTTTTTTGAGAATTAAATTTCATAGGAAAAACGGCTTTGATAATTTTTTATAAAATGATTTCCGTTTTGTTACATTTTCCCACATTAATCACGACATTTTTTCAATTCAATTATTCATTATTGGGGGATGATGAAGAATATTAAATTGTTTTTCTGGTTTTAGGATTTTTTTGAGAATTAAATTTCATAGGAAAAATGGCTTTGATAACGATTAAAAAATTAACTTCAGTTTTGTTGTTTTCCGCATCAATTACAACATTTTTCTTTCCCTAAAATTCAAGAATGCCTCTTGAATAAATGATGAGAAAGATGAAAAATAAAAACATCGTATTGTCAACAAAAACGAATTTCAAGAATAAAATCGTGCAATCTTTGAATTTACTAAATTTCAAGGAGCAAAAAATGAGAAATTTCACCCTAAATATAAAAAAATAGGCAGTTTGATAAAAACGACTAGAATTTTTTAAATAAAAATTAAGTTTCACTAAAAAATATTAAAATTAATTTTTCGTTAAAATTTATATTCACATTTTATACTCATCTCTCGAACAAAAGATTTCAAACCTCAAAAAACTAATAAAGAAATGATTTAAAAAATGGACTTTCGGTCTATTACATTTTTTCCAGTTTAATAACCCCATCATCTCTTCAAAAATAATAATATTCACATGAATTACTTCAAAAAATGTAAAAATTTCAAAAACTGATAAAAAAATTTTTTCAAATCGACTTTTGTTCTATTAAATGTCCCCAGTCCCACCAGCCCCTCCCCCTCAAACCTGACCCCAAAGCTCCTAAAAAAAACCACCGCCATTACTCCTCCAAAAAATAAAAACCCCCAAAAACTCACCAAAAAGTCCGCAGTCCCACGGTTCCCCGAAGCCCCCGGGTGCCCTCGCGCAGCATCCACACCCCTGGACCCTGATTGCGCCCGTCGCGTACACGCAGGTAGGGGACGCACTCCCCGCAACCCACACACACAACTCCCCCACGTCCGCCGTCCCCCTCCACCAGACAGCGGTCCACCACCGGCGCTCCCCACCCCCCGCCCGCCAACAAGGACAAACCCGTCGACCAAACGTCGAAAAAATAAAGGACAGAATCCAGGTGGCGGGGGTGGGGGGACCGCCGACCCTACGATAAACACCGGGGGCGGTGGCTGTCCGCCATCACCGTCCACACACTCTCACCGGATCACCCAATCGTCCTCCTTCATACCTATCAGACCTCTCTATCTGCCTGTCTCCCCCCCCCCTCTCCTGCCGGTCCCTCTCGCCCCGCCGCTCGCTCATCCCGTCACATGTGTTAGTTAGAAAACCTCCGCGGTAGTAACCGGTGCGCCTTCCACTCTACACTCACCTCTCTAGATGGTTTAGTCAAACTGCATCAGTGAATTTGTCCGCTTTAGCTCCTCCAAATATCAGCTCTTCTAATCGTCTGCCATGTCCTAGCCACCGGATCCCCCCGACAAAAATCATCCCGCACTCTTCAGTTTTTTTTTCTCGTTTTCCCCCCACCCCCTCCCCACCCGCAGCCCTCCCCCGCCCACTGGTTTTTCCACCCCCTCGGTCCCCGGTATTTTGATTTTCCCCGTTTTGGTGTTTTCCATGAGCCAGTGTTTCGAGTAAATTGTGGATTATTACGTGGAAATTAGTGGTGATGCCTCTTGCGGATACAAGACACTGTGGCTGCTGGATTTCACTGGAGATGAGGTTCTGATTGTGTGTGTGTGTGTGAAGGGGGGGAAGATAATTGGCACGGGCCGACGACCGGAGTTTATTTTTTATTTTTATTGTGAACGGGATGTGCGTGTGGGAAATTCAAGTGTGATCGGGGCATCGGGATTTCGATTGTTGAGGGCTCTTCGGGGTTTTTTTGGAGACGCACTCGGCCATTCTTGATACTCCGCACCGCCCCTTCTGCCTTACCGACGAGATAAAACGCCCGGGAGATGATAAAGATTTTTGGGGGCGATATTGGGGATTTTTGGAGGGGACACGGACACGGGATTTGATGGTCACGGCGACGACGAAACCCTCGGCCTGTGGGCATCTTCGGAGCTGGGATTTTACGGGCATTTCCTGCACGCGAAGGACAACCCGCCAAGGAGGATGCTAGAGGGATCGTGAGAGGATTGACGATTTTTTTGGGGATTTTTTTTTTCGACGGATACAACGACTTCGGGGAGATCGCGGGAGTTAATATGAGCATGACTCTCGTGCGAAACACGTTTAAAGGTTTGTTGGCTTTATTGATGGGCTATTTTGGGTTGGGGGGGAGGGGGGAGGGTTTTTGGAGGGGGTTTATTTATTTTAAAAAAGATCTGGGGGTTTTTTGTCGAGGGAAACGGGTATTGAGGGAAATCTGGGGGTTTAAAGGGCGATGAGTCGGGAGTGGCAGAGGGAAAGTGAGGGATTTTTTTTTATTTTTGAAGAGGGTTTTTTAGGGTTTGAAATGAGCGGTGAGTGGTTCAAATCGGGTCATTTGTTCCTGGGATATTGAGAAATTAGAAAAAGTGGTTCTGAGTCAATGAAACAATGAACTTTTTTTTATTTTGATAATTATGCGTTTATCTCGGAAACGAGGGGTTTTGGGAGAAAATTTTATAGGAAATTTTTTGTAGCTAATGAAATTTTCGACAAAAAATGTGTTTGCAATTTTTTTGTGGAAGCACTCGTTACAAAGAAAAATTGAGATTTAGAAAGATGAAAATATTTGTTTACTGATCAAAATAAGGGAGAGAAAAATAGACTGGAATAGACTTTTGAAATGTGGAAACCTCGGGATTGGCAGAGGGAAAGTGAGGGTTTTTTTTTTATTTTTGAAGAGGGTTTTTTAGGGTTTGAAATGAGCGGTGAGTGGTTCAAATCGGGTCATTTGTTCCTGGGATATTGAGAAATTAGAAAAAGTGGTTCTGAGTCAATGAAACAATGAACTTTTTTTTATTTTGATAATTATGCGTTTATCTCGGAAACGAGGGGTTTTGGGAGAAAATTTTATAGGAAATTTTTTGTAGCTAATGAAATTTTCGACAAAAAATGTGTTTGCCATTTTTTTGTGGAAGCACTCGTTACAAAGAAAAATTGAGATTTAGAAAGATGAAAATATTTGTTTACTGATCAAAATAAGGGAGAGAAAAATAGACTGGAATAGACTTTTGAAATGTGGAAACCTCGGGATTGGCAGAGGGAAAGTGAGGGATTTTTTTTTATTTTTGAAGAGGGTTTTTTAGGGTTTGAAATGAGCGGCGAGTGGTTCAAATCGGGTCATTTGTTCCTGGGATATTGAGAAATTAGAAAAAGTGGTTCTGAGTCAATGAAACAATGAACTTTTTTTTATTTTGATAATTATGCGTTTATCTCGGAAACGAGGGGTTTTGGGAGAAAATTTTATAGGAAATTTTTTGTAGCTAATGAAATTTTCGACAAAAAATGTGTTTGCAATTTTTTTGTGGAAGCACTCGTTACAAAGAAAAATTGAGATTTAGAAAGATGAAAATATTTGTTTACTGATCAAAATAAGGGAGAGAAAAATAGACTGGAATAGACTTTTGAAATGTGGAAACCTCGGGATTGGCAGAGGGAAATTGAGAGATTTTTTTTTTATTTTTGAAGAGGGTTTTTTAGGGTTTGAAATGAGCGGTGAGTGGTTCAAATCGGGTCATTTGTTCCTGGGATATTGAGAAATTAGAAAAAGTGGTTCTGAGTCAATGAAACAATGAACTTTTTTTTATTTTGATAATTATGCGTTTATCTCGGAAACGAGGGGTTTTGGGAGAAAATTTTATAGGAAATTTTTTGTAGCTAATGAAATTTTCGACAAAAAATGTGTTTGCCATTTTTTTGTGGAAGCACTCGTTACAAAGAAAAATTGAGATTTAGAAAGATGAAAATATTTGTTTACTGATGAAACTAAGGGAGAGAAAAATAGACTGGAATAGACTTTTGAAATGTGGAAACCTCGGGATTGGCAGAGGGAAATTGAGGGATTTTTTTTTTTATTTTTGAAGAGGGTTTTTTAGGGTTTGAAATGAGCGGTGAGTGGTTCAAATCGGGTCATTTGTTCCTGGGATATTGAGAAATTAGAAAAAGTGGTTCTGAGTCAATGAAACAATGAACTTTTTTTTATTTTGATAATTATGCGTTTATCTCGGAAACGAGGGGTTTTGGGAGAAAATTTTATAGGAAATTTTTTGTAGCTAATGAAATTTTCGACAAAAAATGTGTTTGCCATTTTTTTGTGGAAGCACTCGTTACAAAGAAAAATTGAGATTTAGAATGATGAAAATATTTGTTTACTGATGAAACTAAGGGAGAGAAAAATAGACTGGAATAGACTTTTGAAATGTGGAAACCTCGGGATTGGCAGAGGGAAATTGAGGGATTTTTTTTTTAATTTTTGAAGAGGGTTTTTTAGGGTTTGAAATGAGCGGTGAGTGGTTCAAATCGGGTCATTTGTTCCTGGGATATTGAGAAATTAGAAAAAGTGGTTCTGAGTCAATGAAACAATGAACTTTTTTTTATTTTGATAATTATGCGTTTATCTCGGAAACGAGGGGTTTTGGGAGAAAATTTTATAGGAAATTTTTTGTAGCTAATGAAATTTTCGACAAAAAATGTATTTGCCATTTTTTTGTGGAAGCACTCCTTATTAAGAAAAATTGAGATTTAGAAAGATGAAAATATTTGTTTACTGATGAAAATAAGGGAGAGAAAAATAGACTGTTTTGACATGTGGAAAACTCGGGATTGGCAGAGGAAAATTGAGGGATTTTTTTTTCATTTTGAATGGGGTTTTTTAGGCTTTTAAATGAGCTCTGACTGATCCAAATCGTATCATTTGTCCAGTAGATATTGACAAACTAGAATAAAACCGTCTACTTCGTCAAAACTATTTCAACAATTTTTTCGTCTCAACATTTCTGCATTTATCTCATAAACAATTGATTCTCTGAAAAAATATCATAAAACATTTTTTGTAGCTGATAAAATTTCCAATAAAAAATTGCTTGTGATATTTTTCTCTAAATCTCCTCAATACCGAGATATTTAAGCCCTGAAAAGAATCAGAAATTGAATTGATGAATTTCACCTTCTGAAGATCGTCTCGAATTCTCTCCCACAAAAATCATCACGTAACATGTAGCACTGTTCACCACTGATTTAAACTCCATTCATGCATTACAATCATTCCGTAATAATGACACTTGTTTTGATCGATCAGATATCCACGTGCATACGAAAGGTCTCGCGTGTGGTCACGGTTTCATCATGAATTTAGCACATGAGATATCATTCCTAGTTCTTGATAACGAGACTATGCTAATGCTCACCCACTCTCTGAATTCCAACCAGTACTAGACTAAAAAGTGAGTCAAACTACAAAAAAAAAAATGCCCTATGAATCCCCAAATGAATGGAACAATTTCTCTTTCGTGTCGAAATTTTTTTCAGATTCCAAAATTAATCCCGATTTATCCAAATCATTTAAGAAGACTCGTTCCACCTAATTGTTTACTTCAGTCTCTCGAATAAAAATGCCTCTAAGCATTCATTGAATTAATAACATTCCCAATTCGTTCAGAAAAAATAAAGATCATCATTATAAATTGGCAGATGATTATTCCAGACTTCTCTCGTTCCATTTTCCTTGAAACTTCTCTCGATTTGTCACCTTCATTCCACACATACGTAATTCGAGATAGACTAATGAGAATCCCAGGCAAAGGTCACACGGGGTCAGATAATAAATATGAAACCATTACGATTTTAAGTTGAAAACGAATAACACAAATGAGTGATGCCGGTTACCTATTCGAAATAGGGGTGTGAGGGGGATAAATTAATTTCTTTAGTCGTAGATAGCGTGAGATCGGCTGAGTGAAGTTGAGCAATTTTTATTTTATTTTTGAAGGTATTTTTTCGAAGTTTAAAATGAGACGTGACTCGTCCGAATCGCATCGTTTGTTCAGGAGATATTGAGGATTTAGGAAGGGATGTTTTATGTTTAGAATATTTTGAGGAAATTTCGCCGGAGAGATGGATTGGATTTAGGGGAATCTAGGGGTGTTCGAGCATTTTCAAGTCTTGAGTGAACTTGCTCGCCCTTGAAAAAAGGTTGTTTGCATGATTGTTTGACCCTTGAGCCCTCAAGAATTCTCGAAATTGAATTTTTCGCCGGCTAATGGATGAAACTGAAACGAGTGGAAGATTAGATTTCGGGGAATCTAGGGGTGTTCAAGCATTTTCAAGTCAGAGTGAACATGTTCGCGCTTGAAAAAAGTTTGTTCACATGATTGTTTGACCCTTGAGCCCTTAAGAATTCTCGAAATTCAATTTTTCGCTGGGTAATGGATGAAACTGAAACGAGTGGAAGATTAGATTTCGGGGAATCTAGGGATGTTCAAGCATTTTCAAGTCAGAGTGAACATGTTCGCGCTTCAAAAAAGTTTGTTGACATGATTATTTGACCCTTGAACCCTCAAAAATTCCATGAATTGGTTGTTCCACTGGCTAGAGGCTATAACTAGCGGAAGATTCGCCAGTGGCAGATTCAGTTTAGGGGAATCTAGGGGTGTTCAAACATTTTTAATTCCTTGCAAACTTGTTCGCACTTGAAAAAAGTTTGTTCACATGATTGTTTGACCCTTGAGCCCTTAAGAATTCTCGAAATTGAATTTTTCGCCGGCTAATGGATGAAACTGAAACGAGTGGAAGATTAGATTTCGGGGAATCTAGGGGTGTTCAAGCATTTTCAAGTCAGAGTGAACATGTTCGCGCTTGAAAAAAGTTTGTTCACATGATTGTTTGACCCTTGAGCCCTTAAGAATTCTCGAAATTCAATTTTTCGCTGGGTAATGGATGAAACTGAAACGAGTGGAAGATTAGATTTCGGGGAATCTAGGGATGTTCAAGCATTTTCAAGTCAGAGTGAACATGTTCGCGCTTCAAAAAAAATTGTTGACATGATTATTTGACCCTTGAACCCTCAAAAATTCCATGAATTGGTTGTTCCACTGGCTAGAGGCTATAACTAGCGGAAGATTCGCCAGTGGCAGATTCAGTTTAGGGGAATCTAGGGGTGTTCAAACATTTTTAATTCCTTGCAAACTTGTTCGCACTTGAAAAAAGTTTGTTCACATGATTGTTTGACCCTTGAGCCCTTAAGAATTCTCGAAATTGAATTTTTCGCCGGCTAATGGATGAAACTGAAACGAGTGGAAGATTAGATTTCGGGGAATCTAGAGGTGTTCAAGCATTTTCAAGTCAGAGTGAACATGTTCGCGCTTCAAAAAAGTTTGTTGACATGATTATTTGACCCTTGAACCCTCAAAAATTCCATGAATTGGTTGTTCCACTGGCTAGAGGCTATAACTAGCGGAAGATTCGCCAGTGGCAGATTCAGTTTAGGGGAATCTAGGGGTGTTCAAACATTTTTAATTCCTTGCAAACTTGTTCGCACTTGAAAAAAGTTTGTTCACATGATTGTTTGACCCTTGAGCCCTTAAGAATTCTCGAAATTGAATTTTTCGCCGGCTAATGGATGAAACTGAAACGAGTGGAAGATTAGATTTCGGGGAATCTAGAGGTGTTCAAGCATTTTCAAGTCAGAGTGAACATGTTCGCGCTTCAAAAAAGTTTGTTGACATGATTATTTGACCCTTGAACCCTCAAAAATTCCATGAATTGGTTGTTCCACTGGCTAGAGGCTATAACTAGCGGAAGATTCGCCAGTGGCAGATTCAGTTTAGGGGAATCTAGGGGTGTTCAAACATTTTTAATTCCTTGCAAACTTGTTCGCACTTGAAAAAAGTTTGTTCACATGATTGTTTGATCCGTGAACCCTTAAAAACCCCCTAAATTGATTCTTCCGCTGGCTAGAAGCCCAGACTAGCGGAAAATTCGATTTAGCGGAATCTAGGGGTGTTCAAACATTTTCAAGTCATTTGTTTGTTCACATGATTGTTTGACCCTTGAACCCTTAAAAATTCCCTAAATTGATTCTTCCGCTGGTTAGAAGCCCAAACTAGCAGAAGATTTGGATTTAGGGGAATCTAGGGGTGTTCAAAGATTTTCAAGTCACGAGTGAACTCCCTCATTCTTGAAAAAAGTTTGTTCACGTGATTGTTCGACCTGTGAACCCTCGAAAATTCCCTGAATTAAATTTTCTCTGGCTGGGATTCCCCTAGTTTCAGCCTCATGACTGAGAGGAACAATGGGGACGTGTTATTTTGGCCTCGATTCGTCATTTGTCGAGGCTGAGTGTATCACCCCCATCTTTTTCTTGAATTTTCCATTCATCCTTTGTTCTCACCGTGAAATGTGACTCGTCTCTGCACACAGTGATGCACGGGGTCGAAGTTTATTTATTATTCCTACCTGGAGATTACGAGGGAGTCCTATCGGTTGTAAACAGTGATGACTAAATGCATCGTCTAGGCGGGAATTGTTTTGAGAGTCAGAACAATGGGAAGAAACGTGACATCAACACCTGTGAATATTTCTCTTTCTTTTTTTTTCGCTCTCGGTTATTTACTTTCTTCTTTTTCGGGGGAGACTCGGGTATCGGGTTTCAGGCGAATGTCGACGAGGATGTAATTCGATTCCTATTTAACCGAGGTTTAACCCTCCACAATGTTGTAATGTTTCTATGTATCTAATAGACTTTCAATTTTTACGGCTACAGAAGTGGAACGACAGGAAATTTAATTTTTTTTTGCAATTAGAAATCATCGAAATTATTTTTTTTCAATTTCTTTATTTTTTTTTTCTTTGAAAATTTATGAATAATAAATTTTTTCATTAGGAATTTCCTTTTTTTATGAAATTGTGGAAATTTTTTGAATATTGACTATTTTTTATGCTTTTGGAAAAATGGGAATCATTGAAAATTGAAATTTTTCAATTATTTTGTCAATTAAAAACAATTTGGGATTTTAATTGTTTTTTACTGTCAATAATTTTAAAAAAATTTTGTTTTTTTCAGTTCATAAATAATCTGTGATTTATTTGGTTTTCTCACTTCACAAATTAATCTTTGAAATTCCTCAAAAATATTTTTTTTCGTTTCAAAAAATTTATTTTGGAAAAATTGTTAAATGTTGACAATTTTTTCATGTCTTTGGGTTTAAAATTCATGTTTTGTAAATTATTAATTTAAAAACGTGATCTTTAAAAATTTCACCATCCCATTTTTAATAATTTTTTAAATAAATAAATGACCTCATTTTTATTTTACTTATAAAAAATGTTTCCGAACAGTTCAAAATGACGAATCCGTTTTGGGTTTTTATCGTAGTGTTTGTTTACGGCTCGCGGTAATCAGACACGCGAAAATGAGCTTGATTGTAATTATCAATCACACGGAACAATAATAATTACTCGACCGAAAATCATCTGGTCGTTTTTATCCAATTGTTTGTTTTCACAGCCGACAAAAGTTATTTCGTATTTTTTCAGTGTTTCATTTCGGCTTGTCGGGGCTTAATTAAGACCGAGTGTTGAAGATGATTTGCCTGACACGCAATTACGTATTTTCTCGCTCGCTGCAGTGTTTCGCAATTTTTAATTGTTTATTTTGGATTTATCGGTTGATTCAATATTTATATTTGCGAACAACTGAGCTACTGCTTTTTTATTTGAATTACCCAGTATTCCTCATGAAATTGTAACGCTAATCTCGATTAATTAATTATAAAATAATTTTAATTGAAACAATTCAAACAAAATAGGCAAAATTAAAATAGTAAAAAAACAAATTCATGATCTTTCAATAATGAATATCTTCTGACCCAACGATACAATTCAAATAAATCAGAGTTCATTCCAAACTCCGCAAAAAAACCTTCAAAATGAAAAAAAAATCATCAAATTTCACTCAGCCAATCTCGATTTATCAACAATCGAAATCGATCCCTCCTCACCCCCTCACCTTGACTTGAGTAGATTCGAGCCTCAGTTTTTCGGGAATACCTCGTAATCTACGGCAGATACGAAAAATTTTATCAGATACTTTTTTGAAGATCTCGAAATCCCCTACAAAAATGCTCTTCATGAAATTTTCGGTATCTCCCATAGATTCCGAGATATTCCCAAAAAACTAGAGCAACCGATTCCACAGCTGAAAATGCAAACCGAGGAAAAACCCTAAAGACGTGATCACACGGAATAGTCCATTCTCTCGAATGATAAAATGCATTTCGTTTCAAAATGAAGGCACAGTGATGTCAGCCCCCGTCTTTGGCTGTCGGATTTCGCGGTATTTACAATGTTCGTTATCGCGTGCGGTAACTCCCGGGGAAAAACTAACTCGTCTGTTTTTACGTTATTATTTTATCCATATCAACAACAACACTCGATAAAATAATCAACCTAACGAGACGGAGGAATATATAACAAAGTTATTCGCCACTGAAATGAGAGAAAACACGCGCTCGTCGTTTGAATTTTTAAATTTGTTGATTTTTCAATTAAATTCATATCGATTTGTTGTTTTAATTTATTCACTCCTTCATTCATTTGATTGGCATGTATACTTGTGGTTTATATATGACACGAGTGTGTGCGGCTCTCGCGTTTTAATGGCCGCCGCGCCCCCGCGTGATGCCCTAGCGTCGCGCCAAGGCTCAACGACCTCAAACCATTCGTTCCTCTGTAGTTTTAAATCGTTTTCTCTGTGGTTTGCGCGCGTCTCGATGACGTTATTAGGCTCCCGCGTACCAACAATGAAGTATCAACGCCATCTTGATGAATTTTCGACCACGTGGACCCCATTAAAAATAAAGTTTTTTCATTTTCACTTTCATTTTCAAAAAGTTTTTTTCTAATCGATCAGTTTTCCGTGAATATCTCGGAATCTACGACAGATAGCAGAATTTTTGTTATAACATTTTTTGTAGAGCGAGTGGAGAGCTACGAAAAAGGTAATAACGAAAATTTCGCTATCTCCCTTAGATTCGGAGATATTCCCCAAAAACTCAGCTGAGAGTGCTGATTTTATTTTCAATGTTTTTTTTCAGAGTTCCACTTTGAATTTCCTTTTTCAATAATTTATTCTTCAATAAATAAACGAGATAACGAGAATGAATTTTGGCACGTGGACAAGCGCATATGATTCAGCCCGACACCCCGGGGTGCCGTCCGCAGGGGAAAATACTCTTGAATCACCTCTCCCATTGTCCGCGAACATTCTTTGAATAGCTTATCACAGCGGCAAGACAAATGTCATTGATAATCTTCATGGAGGATGTGAAATACAACAAACGGTTGTTTGTTCGGAACAATGGCATTCTGTTGCTGATAAAATGATTGAGTTCATTCTGGGAAATTGTTAATGGAGCTTCGGTTGAGGTGACCGAGGTCGATCGAATTTCACGTTATTTTGTCATCTCTGTTGCATTTTCCTCTGATTTTTTTTATATTTTAATCATTTTCGTGATTTTGAGCACTGGAATGCAACATTTTCTCATATTTCCAACGATTATTGATTATATTAAACGGTTAATCAGGACGAAATTGCGTTAAAATCTTCGTTTTAATACTCCGTTTCCTGAAAATAAAGAAATCAGCGCCAAAATCGCGTGGATTCACTCGTGGAACTACTGCGCAGTTTTCTGCGCATGACGCGCATGCGCAGCGCCCCAAGTGATTTAAAGTGAAGGAATGAAGGTCTAAAAGAGGCTCTGCATTCCTCATATTGTATGCTACGAGCCAAAAGATCATTGAAGCATATTTCCCATCATCTGCATCAATAAAAACATTTAAACAATCGATTGTGACGAAATTGATACAATGGATACTCTTGAAATAGCTGTATCTCTCTGTTTTCATTGAACTGAAACTAGCAGAGGTCATGGTTTCGACCTGTTATTCTCTTATCGTCAGTTCAAAGATTGAATCGAATCGTTATGTTCAGTTCTATCGTCCATGAACAAATGCACCCCCTCACGGATTTTCCCGGCCGTTAATCACCCCCAGGCTTTTACCGTCATTTAAATCTTCTCCCCCAAGTTGACAATAGCTACAGCACCCCCTCACCTCTGTCCCTGCACGTAAAAGTCATTGTGAACGCATGAGGGGGGCCCCCTCGTCCACCTTTTTCCCCTATGGTGCCATGTGCCGCGTCGGAGCAGAGTCACCCCGGTGGAGTCGACCTGGCGCGTGCCGAACGACCCAACAATGCACGGAGATTCGCATTAGACGTGTGTCAACTACTACCCCCCCCCTCTCCCCGCCCCCTCCGGAATACCCGTGAAAAATATTCCGAGAGTCTCTGGGGTCACCCTCCACCACCGGTCGCAGACGATGGGAACCAGGCGATGGGATGCTCTTGGGGATTTTTTTTGAGGGGGGGGGGAGGGGGAGGGGGACGACTGGGAATGGCCATAGGCGATTTTTTTAGGGAGGGGGGAGGGGGGTGGTGGTGATAGAGGTGTTTTTGTTGGGGATTTCGGGGAGATTGGGGTTTTTTGGGGGGAGAATGGGGCAAAATGGGACGGGGGGGGGATGGGACAGTTGCGAATTTTGATTTTTGAGGGTGAAACGGGAGAGGTGAAGGGGCTGATCAGTCGAATTGTTTTTCCTTTTTTGACCCTCGTGACCCTCAGGAACATTTGACCCTTCATAATTTTTTCAGTAATAGAGGTTTTGTGAAATTTTTATGGAGATGAACGTGTTTTCATTGTTAACCTCAAAGAGATTAAGATTTTTGGGGAGAATGAGGCAAAATGGGACGGAAGGGTAAAGTGGGACAGTTGCAAATTTTATGTTCTAGAGGCCAAACATTCTTAGGGTCAAATAGGAGAGTCGAGCGAAGTGATCACTCCACCCGTATCGTTAGACCCTCGTGACCCTGAATAACATTAGAACCTCCATAACAAAAAAATGCATTGATTTCGCTGCCTTAATATTTAAAAAAACAATGTTGACTAAAAAAAATCACTTTCATCGAGTGAATTATTTTTTTCTCTCTTCATATTTTCAATTAATCGTATCTTTTTAAGGATTCAAGACTTTCAAAAGGAGAATTATTTATTTATTTATTCATCTCTTTGGTGTTGCAAACGTTTTCTTTGTTTTACACCAATGTAGGCCTCTTCCTCTCCTCAATAATTATTAGATAACAGCAATTATATAAGATTTCTTGTAAATTCATATTTTCATTTAACTCTGCTTTAAATTAGTTAGATCGAATATTAATTAGATCGAATTTAATTAGATCGAATATCAAAATGGACAATTGTAAAAAACAAATGGAAAATTGTTTTTTCTCTCTACTCCGATAGTTCGCTCAATACACAACATGATGAATTTTTCTTCTCAATGTGTCAGGGTGCAGTGAGGACGAAACCAGCGCAGAAGTAGCTGAGGTGGGCGGTTGCGCGTCAGGTGGGGCGAGTACCGGTGAGGGTGGTTCAGCCAAACAGGACGAGCGTTGCCCACAGTGCGGCATACTTTGCCGTAATATCCACGTTCTTCAGCTCCATCTTGAGGACGCCCACAAATCCTCATTCGTTATTGATAAACACGACTTAGGTGCTCAATTTTCCCAAGTTGTAAGTGAAATATTCTTCATTCATTATTTTTACAACATGATTAATCCATCCAAAAACCAAAAGGATAAATTTATTTATTTTTTTGTTCCATAACTAATTTTTTAAACTGTTTTATATTTTTTAATGTTTTTTTTTTTAATTTCAGTCTTGCAAAGTCTGCAGTAAAACTTTTGCCAACGTTTACCGATTACAAAGGCATATGATTAGCCATGATGAGAGCGCTGTTTTGCGCAAATTCAAGTGCCCGCACTGTGAGAAAGCGTTCAAATTCAAGCATCATTTAAAGGTGAATATTCATTGATAAATAATAATGACAAATCGTTTAATTAAAACCACGACATTTTTCGTCATTCGTAATTTTTGAATTATCTCGTAAACGAGTGGTTTTAGGAGGAAATGTCATTCAACCTTTTTTGTAGCTGACACAATTCTCTATAAAAAATATCTTGTGACATTTTCTCCTAAATCCACTATTTTCAAAGATAATTCAACTTTTAGAAACATTTATGAAATATTTCTACAGATTTTTCAATATTTTCTTCACTTCGAAGTATTAAAGCCTGAAAAAACCTCTTTAGGGAATTAAAAAATGTTTTTGAAAATTTTTTTGAACAAAATTTTTGACATTTCATAAAATATTTTTCAATGCTTTAAACATACTTTCGACATCAATGCATCAAAACACCTCCAGAAAAGCCCAAAAAAAAATTTTTTCAATCCAGAAAACACTTTTTTCATATAGAATTGAATAAACGAAAAAAAATATCCTATGGAATTCTCCCCTCTCTTCCCCACCATAATTAAACCTTAAACCCCTTCAAATAAAATTTCTCAATACCTTGAAGTCACCAACACGTGTCCAGAAGCCTCAAAAAAATTTTCCAATTCCAGGAACACCTTCGAATCCACAGTGGGGAGAAGCCCTTCCAATGCAACAACTGTGGAAAACGTTTCTCCCACTCGGGCTCGTACTCCAGCCACATGACATCGAAAAAGTGCCTAATAGTGAACCTCAAGAAATCCCGGAGTCAGCCAGTGCACCCGGACCGCCCGAAGAAGTCGTCCCCGCAGCAGCCCCCACTCCCACGTGTCCGAGAGGACCTGCACCCCCAGAACAACAACACCTTCCTGCCAATTCTCCCGAAGCTCTCGCCCTCTGACTACCAAGACCTCCAGAGGGACAACCCCAGCATCTACGACATGCCGACCCTCCTCCCCCAGATGATGGGGCTGGGGAACTACTTCCTCCAGTCGTCGATAGGAAAACTCCTGAATCAACTCCACCACAAACGTCTCGACGAGATGACAGAGCAGTTTGAGTCGCACAGGGAGACCCAGAGCCCCTCGACAGGGGACTCTGAGGAGGCGGAGGTCGAGGACAAGTACTCACCGACTCCCAGTGATCCTCAGGGGCTCGACGCCGTCCGAAGAATTCTGGAGACTGTCAACACCTCTGTCACTAAGCAGTTGCTCGAGGCGAATGTCAGGAAATTGTCGACATCACCGAAGCCCATTAGGGAGGTGATGGATCACGATCAGGACTCGGAGATGTCGGGGGAGACCTCCAACTGGCAGGACTGGCAGTCTGGGGATCAGTATGACTCGCAGAGTGAAGGGTTTGTTATTATTTATGTAATTGGTTTAGTCATTTATTCGATTGCATGATGTGGTGCCATTTTTAACGTCAAAACCTCTTAAAAACTATTGAATATTCCATTAAAAAATAATGAATAAACTAAATTTAACAAAAAATTGAAATAATAGTAAAGTAATAGATTGTGATTTCAATTTTTTCATTCTGAATTAAAACTCATTTCCATTATTGTTGAACATGCAAAATTATGTCAGTGAATGTCAGAATGAAGAACAACAACTCTGGGAAGTCTGAGTTGAACAGAAATGAAATAAATTGTTGAATAAATAATGAAGCAATACTAATCATGATGGAATAATATCTGAATGTCATTATCATTGCAGACTAGCAGACTGCATGATGTGGTGCCATTTTTAACGTCAAAACCTCTTAAAAACTATTGAATATTCCATTAAAAAATAATGAATAAACTAAATTTAACAAAAAATTGAAATAATAGTAAAGTAATAGATTGTGATTTCAATTTTTTCATTCTGAATTAAAACTCATTTCCATTATTGTTGAACATGCAAAATTATGTCAGTGAATGTCAGAATGAAGAACAACAACTCTGGGAAGTCTGAGTTGAACAGAAATGAAATAAATTGTTGAATAAATAATGAAGCAATACTAATCATGATGGAATAATATCTGAATGTCATTATCATTGCAGACTAGCAGATTGCATGATGTGGTGCCATTTTTAACGTCAAAACCTCTTAAAAACTATTGAATATTCCATTAAAAAATAATGAATAAACTAAATTTAACAAAAAATTGAAATAATAGTAAAGTAATAGATTGTGATTTCAATTTTTTCATTCTGAATTAAAACTCATTTCCATTATTGTTGAACATGCAAAATTATGTCAGTGAATGTCAGAATGAAGAACAACAACTCTGGGAAGTCTGAGTTGAACAGAAATGAAATAAATTGTTGAATAAATAATGAAGCAATACTAATCATGATGGAATAATATCTGAATGTCATTATCATTGCAGACTAGCTGCCAAACTTGAGGATGCGAGTCAGTCGAGTGCTGGGAAGAGCAGACCTGGCAAGAGAAAGGCTGAAGACATCCCTGAGAGCTCGATCGAGGCTGATTCTGATGACGAGGACGAGGTGAGGGCACCTGGGGACAGTGGGAGGAGGGTCAGAGCCAGATCCCTCATCGACGAGGAGCAACTGGCTGTCCTCAAGGGCTACTACCAGATCAATCCACGTCCCAAGAAGGAGGAGATCGTCATGATTGCGAATTACATAAATTTCCCCACTCGAGTCGTTCAGGTCTGGTTTCAGAACTCGAGGGCTAGGGATCGCAGGGAGTCCAGGATTCCTGCCTTGCTTCCTTTATCCAGCATTGGCAATCATGCTGGCTTCGAACAGCCCTTGGATCTCTCCAAGAAGGAGGCGGTCGTCGTGGAGAAGGAGAACGACGTCTTGAGGGGCACTGCTGTACCTGGGGACAAGGAGAGCAATGGGGGGGTCTTGGGGAATGGTGAGGATGCTGAGGAGGCACCACTTGTTATTGATGAGGAGACTGTTGACTCGGGGGATATTAAGAAGGAGGCGTGTGCTGGCGCGGAGGTTATTGTGAAGGTGAGTTGGCTTCAGATAAAAAAAATTTTTTTATTGAAAAATACTTTTTTTTTTCTGTTATAAAATGGATTTTGGATTTTTTTAAAACCATCAAAATTCTCATTTTTTATTAGAAATTTTTTTTATTAAAAGTTGTTGAATTTAATTTTAAAAATCACATTTTGCAAAATTATTAAATAAATTTTCAGATTAAAAATTCGATTTTTAGATTCAAAATCCACTTTCTTGTTAAAAAATAATTATGGAACAATTCAATTTGAGGGAATTTGTGTTTAGATGGAAAACCTAATTTTTTTTAATGAAAAAATTACTGATTTCATTATGAAATTATTTTTGTCAATTACAAAATTGATTTTGTGATTGAAAAAATTATAATTTCATTACAAATTTAATTTTTCAATAGAAAACAATGAATTTTTGGATTAAAAGTTCACTTTTTTGTGAAAAAAATGTTTTCGTAATGGAATAATTGAATTGATGAATGGGTTTTAATAATTTTGATGTCGTTTTTTACAGCAAAGTCCATCCAGAGGTCATGGAAAGACTGAGCGCGAGAGGCCAGCATCGACAGAAGTACCAACAGTGACGGAGAATGAGCAGGAGGGGGTTTATGTTTGTGATCAGTGCGACAAGACGTTCTCGAAGCACAGCTCATTAGCCAGACACAAGTATGAACATTCCGGTGAGTTATTCAGTGCCTCAAGGGTCTTTATTCAAGTGACATTGCAGTCGTAAAGTGAATATTATTAGATCCTCCAGTAATTCAGTCGTGAATTCCTCAATTCCTGTCTCTAATTCTGGACAATTATCTTTAAAAACAGTTTGAGAAAAGTTTTGAGAAAGTCTTTTGACATTTTTTTGTGGACTAACTCGTTTGATAATTTTATTGTTGAGAATAAATAGAAATTTTTTTAAAATTCACTTTCACATTTACAATTAATTAAAATCAACTTTTAATGAATGATTTTTAAGGGAAATATCAATGAAATAAAAAAACGAACTAGAAAACTCGAATTTTTCAAATCAAATTTTATATTTCATCAGTTGATTGTTAATTCATCTGAGAAATTAGTAATTCAGAAGGAAAATGCCTTGACTTTCTCATAATAATTCAATTTTCTACAAAAATTTTACATTTTATTCAATCAAAAATTTAATTTCGTTAATTCTCAAAAATTAACGCTCATATTTCAATTTTCAATTATTTATTCACCTAAAAATTCGGTAGTTTTATAGAAAAATGTCTAGAAACATTAATGTTAATGTAATTAACAGAATATAAAATTTATATTCTATTTTTTTGTTAAAATTAACAGAATGTAAAATTTATATTCTGTTAATTATCCTCAATTAACACAACATAAAATCTCCTTCTGTTAAATTCTTTCAAATTCAGTTAAATCAAAATCATTAAATGAAAAAAATTAACAATTAACAGGACAACGACCATACAAATGTGAACAATGTAATTAATATTAATTGCATTAATGCAAATAGAATTAACAGAATATAAAATTGATATTCTGTTATTTTTCCTCAATTAACACAACATAAAATCTCCTTCTGTTAAATTCTTTCAAATTCAGTTAAATCAAAATCATTAAATGAAAAAAATTAACAATTAACAGGACAACGACCATACAAATGTGAGCAATGTACTTAAATTAATTGCATTAATGCAAATAGAATTAACAGAATGTAAAAATGATATTCTGTTATTTTTCCTCAATTAACACAACATAAAATCTCCTTCTGTTAAATTCTTTCAAATTCAGTTAAATCAAAATCATTAAATGAAAAAAATTAACAATTAACAGGACAACGACCATACAAATGTGAACAATGTAATTAAATTAATTGCATTAATGCAAATAGAATTAACAGAATATAAAATTGATATTCTGTTATTTTTCCTCAATTAACACAACATAAAATCTCCTTCTGTTAAATTCTTTCAAATTCAGTTAAATCAAAATCATTAAATGAAAAAAATTAACAATTAACAGGACAACGACCATACAAATGTGAACAATGTAATTAAATTAATTGCATTAATGCAAATAGAATTAACAGAATATAAAATTGATATTCTGTTATTTTTCCTCAATTAACACAACATAAAATCTCCTTCTGTTAAATTCTTTCAAATTCAGTTAAATCAAAATCATTAAATGAAAAAAATTAACAATTAACAGGACAACGACCATACAAATGTGAACAATGTAATTAAATTAATTGCATTAATGCAAATAGAATTAACAGAATATAAAATTGATATTCTGTTATTTTTCCTCAATTAACACAACATAAAATCTCCTTCTGTTAAATTCTTTCAAATTCAGTTAAATCAAAATCATTAAATGAAAAAAATTAACAATTAACAGGACAACGACCATACAAATGTGAACAATGTAATTAAATTAATTGCATTAATGCAAATAGAATTAACAGAATATAAAATTGATATTCTGTTATTTTTCCTCAATTAACACAACATAAAATCTCCTTCTGTTAAATTCTTTCAAATTCAGTTAAATCAAAATCATTAAATGAAAAAAATTAACAATTAACAGGACAACGACCATACAAATGTGAACAATGTAATTAAATTAATTGCATTAATGCAAATAGAATTAACAGAATATAAAATTGATATTCTGTTATTTTTCCTCAATTAACACAACATAAAATCTCCTTCTGTTAAATTCTTTCAAATTCAGTTAAATCAAAATCATTAAATGAAAAAAATTAACAATTAACAGGACAACGACCATACAAATGTGAACAATGTAATTAAATTAATTGCATTAATGCAAATAGAATTAACAGAATATAAAATTGATATTCTGTTATTTTTCCTCAATTAACACAACATAAAATCTCCTTCTGTTAAATTCTTTCAAATTCAGTTAAATCAAAATCATTAAATGAAAAAAATTAACAATTAACAGGACAACGACCATACAAATGTGAAGAATGTCCCCGGGCGTTCAAGCACAAGCACCACCTGACCGAGCACAAGCGTCTCCACACAGGCGAAAAGCCCTTCCAGTGCTCAAAGTGCCTAAAACGTTTCTCCCACTCTGGTTCATACAGCCAGCACATGAACCACCGTTACTCCTACTGCAAGCCCTACAGAGAATAAAAAAGCCCCATCTCCACCGTCGACCAAGTGCTCAGCCCCAGCTCCAAGTAAGTATAACCCGCCAAAAGCCATTCCCCTCGACGTCAAGTGAAGGGGGAAGGCAGAATGCGCGAAAGAAAAACAAAAATCAGGATATTAACGAGACATCACATACAACGATAGCACCCGCACTCTTTTGAGTGCTCACTCGACCGTTCGAGTGAAGGAGAAAAAAAAAAACCATTGAACAATAATTGAAAGGCCTCAATACGAGTTAACAAAGAAATAAAATAAAACTAAAGCAAAATAAGATATTAAAATTTATAACAAGAACACGTAACGGTACCAAAAATACATAATGCAATAATCTATTATATAAAGTATATAATATACATAATATTTTATTATTTTTATTAAAAAAAAATTATATATACCATGACAATAAGATGAAAAATGGAACTAATTAATGTACAAATTTGTTAGCCACGTTCACTTTGGGATGTGAGATTAATTATTCAAGGATTCAACATCTGATAAATAAATTTGCTTGTCAATGGACTAAGAGTAAAGATTAATAACTAATTAAGAGGCAGAGCTGAATTGTCCAGTGGCTTCGGAGCTAGCTGAAAAAAATATAATAAATCAAACAGAACGAATTCAGATAACAATATTTCCATGACATTTAATTGTTTAATTGACACATTCCTCACAGCAGACAATTAATTTCATAATTTATTGTGAAAAATTATTGAACGCAAGACTATCGAGCTTCAGCGAGCATTTTCAGATGAAAAACCAAATGATGATTGCATAAAACATAATTAAGGGCGTAATTACTATGATTAATTACTGAGAGGGGGGGAGGGGGATTTGGTGAAAGGATTTTGCGAGGTTTTAACTAGTTTATTGCTGATGATTAATCATTTACGTACTTACGAGAGATACTCGTTACAATTCACTCATTTCTCATTCATTATTAATTTTAAAGTACATTCCGTGGAGTTTCTTTCGTGCAATTTTATTTTTTTAATTCAATTAGTTATTAATTAACTAAATTTTATGAATTATCTCGCAATCATTCACCGATCTCCGTGAAAATAATGACGATTGAAAGGCCATTTGTAATGTATGAAAGGAGAATTTAAGGTATGATATTAAATGCTTCCATTTCTTGTACTATTACAAATTATTGATTGAAGAGCAAAGAGGAATTTATGTAATTTAATCAGTTCCTGGACGTTACAAGGGGGAGAGATAACTAAATATATTTAATATCGTCCAGTCCACGATTGATTAAATCTACGAGTGAAGATTATTATTACGAATAATACTCGAGAATGTATTTTATAACAATTTATTCGTCTCTTTTTTCATTTAAAATGAACGATGAAATTATTATGATAACGTACAGCAAGTGATAAATGATTTTATTAAACGACATTGAACGAGTGCTGAATTTAATATGAGGATTATTGAATTGTCATTGATAATTAGTATTTAATAGTGCTGATATATTGTACTTCCTCATTTCGTAGAAGCTTCGGTTATCCGCGACAGGCATCGTGTTCATGTACGCTACCTATAATTAATGAAAAAATAAGCAACATTTATGATGCTTGGAATACTCTCTATTATAGTGTTAACACTTAAGAAATATATTTTTATATAATTATAATATAATATTATATACCGGTAGTAGGCAGGATTGGATAATGAGGTCGTCGTTGGATATTACAGCTGAAAAATAATGTTTTTTTCGTTCTGAGGAGCCGAAAATTCTGGGAATCACTCGCATTTTCAATCGGTGATTTGTTTTATGGATTTTAAATTCATGACTTAAACGTTCGATCAATTGTAGTGAATAACAAATCCCTTGGTTTCAACAGTGAAATTATTAAAGACAATAATGCAGAAAAATGAACTTTAATTAATTGAAAGAAGTGTTAAATACGCGAATGTTCAAGGAAGATAAAATAATGATGGATAGAGGGAAAATGAAAACAGAATTTTTACGAATTGTTGAAGCAACGATAAAAGCACCATACGATGCCTTCCGTGAACGACCGAGCTTGCCTAGTTGCCAAGAATAAAGGAAACGATGCAAATTTTATATGTAATGAAACAGGAGTTATCGTTGAGACAGTATTTTTCAACGAAACTGTTGTACTCAAATTTTTTGGACATTACGCATTAACTGTTGGTTACGCAATTGAGCTTTCCATGATGAGTAATTAATAAGGAAAGATTACCGCGGGATATAGAGTGATTAAGAGGCGTCAGGAATCGATGAGAAGTGTCTGAAGTGGGAGGAAAAGATTGAGTAATGAATTCTCAGTCGAAAAGAGGTTAAAAAAATTTGAAAATTGGCTCAAAAAATTTGTTCACTTCTACAGAAACTGGATTAAGCAAGTTGAGGGCGATCTGAAGAGGATAAATCATTTAAAAGATGTTTGAATATCCCAGGTGAAGGTGCTGCCATCTTGAAAGGCTCTTGGGACGACAAGATGGCGGCGCCAACAGCTATTAACAGCTTCGTATTTAAGAGCTTCGTATTTTCTGAAATTATTCAATCAATTCCTAGGGAAAAAACATTGAGTTATGAATTCTCGGTTAAAAGGGGTTAAAAAAATTTAAAAGATGGCTCAAAAAATTTGTTCACTCCTACAGAAACTGGATTAAGCAAGTTGAGGGCGATCTGAAGAGGATAAATAATTTAAAAGATGTTTGAATATCCGAGGTGAAGGTGCCGCCATCTTGAAAGGCTCTTGGGACGACAAGATGGCGGCGCCAACAGCTATTAACAGCTTCGTATTTAAGAGCTTCGTATTTTCTGAAATTATTCAATCAATTCCTAGGGAAAAAACATTGAGTTATGAATTCTCGGTTAAAAGGGGTTAAAAAAATTTAAAAGATGGCTCAAAAAATTTGTTCACTCCTACAGAAACTGGAATGGGCGAATTGAGGACGATTTGAAAAGGATAAATAATTCAAGAGATGTTTGAAAATCCGAGGTGGAGGCGCCGCCATCTTCAAAGTCCCTTGGGACAACAAGATGGCGGCGCCAACAGCTTCGTATTAAAGAAAATTTCCTGCAATTATTTATTCAATTCTTAGAAGAAACACATGGGAATAAAATGAGAAAAAATCAATACGAATCAAAAAGAAATACGAATGAAAATCGAATGAGAATTGGTGGCACAATTTTCTCCCCTCATTTCAGTATTTCTTACGCCTGAGGCCTCTCAAGTCATATTTGTATATAAAAAATACTGGGAATACGACAGACAATAATCTACCGCTGTTTCACTCTAGATTAAATGAAAAAAACATACTAGACTCGTAGATTTTAACGAAGAACATTAAGTATACACGTAAAAATAAAAAAACTGAGAGTATAAATAGAGAATCGTATATATTATATACATGCGTTAAACGCAGATTTGGGAGTTGATACGAGACGAGTGGAATTACGCTGGTTATTGGATGGAATAAGGATATTTTTTCATCTCCTCGTTCCATTCGATCATTTCTGAACCGAAGATATGCAATGAGCAATGTAAACCAAAGCCAAAAGACAAAGTTGCGTTGAAATATAGAGTAAAAAAATTGAATAATTTAAATGATAACGTATTGTCGACAATTGCTGTTGCAACATTGAATCCCCAGTGACTCGAAATATCGAATAACAATTGAGGAAATAACGAATAATAATAATTGTATTGTGACAACGTTCCATCCATAATTAAATAATGAAAAAACCAGGAAAACGAGAAAAAAAATATTATACAGTTGGGCCGACTATTCCGCCAGTTCGTGCCTTTTTTCTGCAGGGAGAGTGTGGTCTTTTTCGAATTCTGATTCAGTGTATTAGCCACTGTGTGAGTGATTTAATGCAGGAATTTAATATTAAAATGAATTAAGGAATGAAAATTATTATATATGTGTAATCTTAATTCAATGTGAGGCCAATGAGTGAATAAGGATTTTTTCTCAGTTGCATGGGGGGGGGGGGGAAGGAAAAAATTCGATTGAGTATGATTTTTCATCGACCGGTGGAGATGAAGATAATGAATGACGTGATGTGCAAGTAGTTTATTATTTTAAGACGAAATGATGATGATTCTGTTTAGAATAATATTTTTCCATAAATTCAAAACGCGGCTGCATGATTAATGATAAAAAAAACAAATGATAAATTTAACGGTGGGTCTGATTGTCTGTATATTTTTCATTCCATTTGCAAAATGTTTTCAACGCTCATTAGGGCATACCTCAAGATTTTTGGGAATGAGGATATTGTGGATGAGTGCATTAGCCGCATATTGTACATTACATTTAACAGAATGCATTTCTTTTTACTTTGACTTACGTTTTATTTTATGTTGCTCGTTTGTAATTGTGTAATTTACCTTCGTTGGGTTAAACGATATACCTTGGTATATTATTATATTGAACAAAATATTGTCATTCTGTCGAATAAAGATGAATGATTTATAAATGTTTGTTTTTTTAATTCCCAGTTCTCAATTTAAATAGGTTCCAACGTTTGATATTTTTCTGGAAACTTTAGTTTAGTTATAAATAAACTATTGGTTTCTAAACTATCCAAATTGGTGTCCGTGGGTTACCTCTCGCTTTTTGTAAAAACTTTTTTTACAATTTATTGTTGATATTGAAAGTTTAAAAGTTTAAAAATATCATGCGCTATCGCTACTGCGCAACGTGTCTGCGCATATCAATAGGGATGGGCGATGTTGCAAAAAAACGATTATCGAAGAATCGTTGTTTTTTGAATACATCGATGTTGTGAATCGATTTTTCGGGAAAAACATCGATTATTTAAAAAATCAAATTTTTTAAAATAATTTTTCCATCTCGTTTTTATTGGAAATATGTATTGAAAAATACAGACTGAGGAACTTACCTTTCAATGATAAGTACTGATGGAGAGTGAAATTTTGCATCTCGAAACTGGGTAATTGATCAACTGAAAAAAAAAAATTTATTCTCAATCAATTAAAATCATTCGATAAAAAGAAAAAAAAATTGAGCTTGATCAAAAACATCGATGTTTGGAAACGAGAATCGAAAATCGATTAATCGGTCCTCGAAAACATCGAATGAAAAACATCGATGTTTGGGCATGAAAAATCGACGCTTTCGATTAATCGACAATATCAATCATGGCGGCCGTTCTCTGACACTGAACGGAGGCTTTGGCGTTCGTTCCGTCTGTTTTCGGTGAAAAAGGGCATTAAACCGGGGAAATAATTATTAATAATGCAGTAATCAGTTAATATTGAGGGCGAGGAATGATTTTATCAAGAAATCAGACTTTATTATCGCTTATTATGAAGCCTAGACGTCTAAAAAGGGCAATGCCAAATTTCGCCACTGCGCAACTTCTCCGCGCAGATTCATCATGGCGGCCGGCTACTGGCAGAGAATGGGCGGTTTGGCGTTCTTCCGTGGATTTTTGGTGAGAAAAGGCATAAAACCGGGAAAATAAATACTAATCGTGCAATAATCAGTTGATATTGAGGGCGAGGAATGATTTTATCAAGAAATCAGACTTTATTATCGCTTATTATGAAGCCTAGACGTCTAAAAAGGGCAATGCCAAATTTCGCCACTGCGCAACTTCTCCGCGCAGATTCATCATGGCGGCCGGCTACTGGCAGAGAATGGCTGCTTTGGCGTTCGTCCGCGGATTTTCGGTGAGAAAAGGCATAAAACCGGGAAAATGAGTACTAATTGTGCAATAATCAGTTAATATTGAGGGCGAAGAATGATTTTATCAAAAAATCGGACTTTATTACTACATATTATGAAGCCTAAACATCTAAAGAGTGTGAACGCCAAATATCACCAGTGCGCAACTTCTCCGCGCACATCCATCATGGCGGCCAGCCTTTGGCGTTTACACAATGAATTCTAAAGGAAGAAGAGGATAAAACTGGAATGGAACATGGACAATTGAACAATGAGTTGACAATGATGGAGAGTAACGATTTTATGGTGAACTTTGGATTTATTGTGAATAATTACGAGTGCTATAGGACAAAAAAGTCATTTCTATGTGATCGACATATTTGTGACATCGCAAGATGACGCCTGCTGTGTAATTCTGGACAAAGTGACAATGTTTGGTGTTTTAATGAGTCTATTGACTTCCTAAATAATTAAAAATTCAATTCAAAACTGAAATGATTGTGGAATGGAGGACTTAGTGGATTTTATGAGTGCATTTGTGGTTATGAAAAGTGAAAAGTGCTTTCGGGAGTTCCGTTATTGCCGATGTATTGATAAAATACGCGAGATGGGGGCGGTGTGTTGTTAAATCGGTGGCGAGTGTTTTTTTGCTCGGGTAAATATTTGGAGTATTTTATTCAAATTTGAAAAATCGCCAGTGAAGAGTGGAAAAGTGATTGAGAAGAAAGTGAAAACTGGAATTGTGGGAGTTGGAGTGGAGTATATGCCAAGCTGCCGGGTGTTTCAACGACCGGTGAGTCCCTCAAAATATTAATGTCTTTATTCTTTGATTGTTGATGTCGCTGGTTGATAACTTTGAGAGTAGGGGAGAGTAAAATATTAAAACACAGAAGACTCAGATCCGATCAATTAGCCCCTCACGTATAGATATTCCAAATTTTTATTTTTTTCCTCATTGAAGTAGTTTTGAAGAAAATTGCGAGCTAATAAAAAACATTTTCTAGTTAGGACTTTTTTTTTAAATAAATTTTTGAAAAATCACCCCTGAAAAAAAAGGCGTTATCCTCCCTATTTCATTATTTCCAAAAAATTTTATCACCAATCTAAACAAGACAAATGTCTCTAAAGATGATGTCTGTTTACAATTGAAAAGCCAAGTTGTGGCATCATTGTCTAGGAGGACAATGGGGTCTAGGAGTATGTATAGAACATTGGGGTCTAGGAGTCTCCCCTGGTTCAAAACCATCTTTAGAGGTCCTAGCACGCCATT
>NW_021680883.1:167456-181850 GCF_001412515.2 Diachasma alloeum | reverse complement strand
ACATTCATATCTTGTCTGACATCTCTGCTACAAATTCTGGTCATCAACTTTGGTTTTCAGTTGAAATTGGAATTGTTAATTTACACAATAATAGGAGTGCATTGACGATTTTTTCTTAACTCGCAAAAATCTTCACACAATTTGCTACCGATTGGTGATAAAGTTTTTTGGAAATAATGAAATATGGGGAATAACGCCTTTTTATTCAGGGGTGATTTTTCAAAAATTTATTTTAAAAAAAGTACTAACTGGCAAATGTTTTTTATTAGCCCGCAATTTTCTTCAAAACTATTTCAATGAGGAAAAAAATAAAAATTTGGAATATCTATACATGAGGGGTTAATTGATCGGATTTAAAATATTTCTTCATTTGAGGGGCACTCTCTTGCAACAATTCATTCGATTCGAAAATGCATCAGGGGGGCAGCACAAACCGGTCAATATGCTGTACCTCATGTAGGTTACGTTGCGAGCAACCTTACTATCACGCGAAGCACAAACAGCTGCATTCACCAAACGAGTTTTCCCATCTCCCTGTTCATTTCGATTGTTTTCGCTGTAGACATTTATCTGTCTATGGTTTTCGCTTGTTGTGCCGGTGAATGGCTGAATTTCGATAACAACAATTTGTTCATCAGATATTTGTGATTATTACTGTGTTGAGAAGTGCGTCAAGATGGGAGTCACTGTGTAAGTACTTGAAATTAATGACATTTTATTTACAAATTGAATTTATCGCGAGAAAATGAATCTCTGGGATTCGTCGTTTTTGGTTATCTCACGTGTGTTTTTTTTATCACGAATATCTCTGGATAAAATGACGCGATTTGGACGAGTCACGTTTCGTTTTGAAGGGCCAAAGAATATCTTCAAAATGAGAAAAAAATTTTTTGATTTCACTCTGTCAATCTTGAGTTATTGACAGTTGAGGGAAGACAATTTTATCTCATTTTGATGGAATTCATTGAGAGATTTTTGTTGTATAGATTGCAGCAATTTCCCACGATGGAAAATCGTACGGGTCCGCAGACCATTGAATTCTTGACGAAGAGAATTCTAGCCCTCGGTGCTGTGCAAAGTGGCCACTTCTTGGTTGATTGCGAGACTTATATGTCAATTCCTCAGTTCGGTGAGTCTTCACAATTTTTATTTTAACCTTTTATTCATTTAATAGGATAAATCGAATAATGGGAAATACTTTAGTTGAAAATTTAATCAAGTGACAATTGCTGTGGTCTATTTTGAGGATTTTCGTGATTGAAAAGTAATTATTTAATGAGTAAAACAATGGGAGCTGAATTTTAGTTCAATTGTACAATGAAAATCAACAGAAATCAGATAAATTTGAAGGTTTTTTAGTTGAAAATTGTGGAGTGAATTTATACATGTGAAATTTTAGGAAATAGTTTAAATTTTCGAAAACCTCTTTTTTAGGCATGAATTCGATTTCTGGTAACTTTCTGAATATGAACAAATTTGTTACGATTCCGAACAATTGATTTTTATTGTGGAAAATCGATTGTTCATGAATTATTTATGAAAAAATATTCGTAATTTTCAAAAATTGCAATTTTAAAATTATTTTATTAATCTTTCTTCAAAAGAAAACTAATTTTTTTTCAGATTTTAATATCTAAATTCAAATTCAGAAATGCAAAGTTCAAATAAGTACTTGGTTATCCTTAAATCACAACGTTCTTTGGAATTTGAAGGAATTTCATTATTAAAAATTCACAATTTGACGAAAAAAGAAATGAAAACTCAATTTCAGTTCATTTATCCCATGAAAATTGATGTAGATCAGAAAAATTCAGGCAAATAGACTTTTGAATTTTGACTAGATGAAAAATAAAAAATGAAAATTGACTGAATCTTCACGATTTTCAATCATTTTCATTGTCATATGGACACAAAACATTGAATTTAGTTGCGAAAATTAAAAAAAAAATTGAAAATTTCCCACTTGAAATTCAAAAATGGGAAAACACGGGAAATTCACCTGATCTAAAACAACAAATAAAACCCAACAAATTGAAGTTTGAATATTCCTTATATTTCTCCATATCATGAGTATATTTATTTCCACGGACTACAAACACGCAACATTTTCAACTTGGAAATCAATCGAAAATTCTCCTTAAGATTAATCGCAGATGTGTATACACTTCGTTAATACTGTCTATTCGATAATCTATCGTAATGTACCTTCATATCGTTCTTAACTTAAATATGCACTCGTTAAATCCCGAATAAGCGACTTATCTCTGCCATACGAAGTATAAGGAAGAGCAGCGACAATTTCTGGACACATTATTGACGAATGGCTATCAGAGATCCAAGTATTTACAGTTATTCAGTTTAATACAAAGACACGTCTCTATTGCATTAACATTATGTATCGTCAGGCATTCACGATTTATTGTTTCTCTTCTTAATTATTAACATTATCTTTACTTTAGTTCTATAAATAAATATCACGTATGTCTTCATACCTAGACCGGCGGTACTACTTTTATTCTACCAATATTTATTGAAAAAAGATCTCAAATATTTTTTTAGATTCCCATTTGGTGTTTCAGTTTGATTTCTTTTGACATTTTAAGAGGCCTCGGAACTCAGATGAAACTACCGAAATGTGGGGAAAACTTTTCGTCATGAATTCTCTTCCAAAAGTGGATAAAAAAATCAGAAGGATAGCTTGAAAAATTTGTTCATTCTCCAGAAATTGGATAAAACGAATTGAAAGTGATTTCGAGATCACAAATAATTATTCGAAGTGTTTAAAATCGTGAGGTGATTAACAGCCGTGGGCGCCGCCATCTTGTTCTGTCCCGAGGGGCTTTCAAGATGGCGGCGCCCTCACCTCGCATTTTCAAACATCTCTTAAAATTATTTATCCTCTTTAAATCACTCTGAATTCACTTCAATCCTTTTCTACAAAAAGGAACAAATTTTTGAAGCCATCTTTCATATTTTTCCACCCCCTTTTGGCTGAGAATTCATGGCACGAAGTTTTCCTTAAATTTCAGCTGTTTTTCTTTCTCTCCCAAGACTTCTTAACTAAGTTCATGTATAAGCGTGTAAATAGTTATCGTTATACCTTCAGTATTGTTTAATAATTCTTTTCGACTCAATCAGTTAAAAATATGAATGCAAATAAATGCTCGTATGCTATAGAAACCTCGAAGACTTGATTTCATCTACAGTGCCTGTTTCAGTTTAAAACTGAACATTTACACAGATGAACATACGTTATCGTTAATCTATGCTCAATTACAAAAATATTCAAACTATTAAAGCCAGAGCTACGAGTATTGTCATCTTATTGTTTAGAAAATTTATCCGTTCTCGGTAATTCCGGCTCCATCACATGAAATTTTATAAAATGTACATGTCAGGTACTCTAATATGTTTTTTTTTTTCGATGAGTACTGGACACTTACACTTCCTTTAAAAATTGCACTTTCTCGGGCGAGTTAACAATGCTGTCTCATATGCCTTCGATTGAAAGCTTTGCGAATATTCACTTTATCTAGGAATTCATTTCGGGAGACACTCTTGCGGGGTTTTAGCACACGTTTACAAATATTAGAATGCGATATTGACAGGTTTCAGATAGTTTTCGGCGTTCTGCGTATGGCTTTGAAGCTGAGAAATAAAAATTCTCATATTTATTTGTTGATTTTTCATGTTTTATCAGTGAAAATTGTTCAAACATGCTCTTCAGTGTCTGGGACCCTTTTCCAATATTTCTTTCACGATTTGCAAAATGCAAAAATTACTTGTGGATGTGATAATCCAACCAACTATTGCAAAAACAAAAAATAATTTCAGTAGTGAAGCGGTAAAACGGCTCAAGTAGATTTTGTTTTCAATGAATATCTCGAAATCTAAGAGGGATAGTAAAATTGTTCTCATGACCTTTTTTGTAGTCCTCAACTCGCTCAGCAAAAAAGGTCATTACGAAAATTTCGGTATCTCTCTTAGATTCGGAGATATTCCTCGATAATTCAGCGAAGGACTCAATCGACTTGAAACGTTTTACCCTTTCACTATTGATTTCGTGAAGCTGATACTATTCGATTTAGGGAAATCTAGGTGTCTCCAAATTCGTTAGCACCTGGAAAAAATTTGCTCACAGTTGTTTGACCCTCAACCCTAAAAAATCCCCTAAATCGAATTTTCCGCTGGCGAAAATTCCGCTAGGCTCAGCCCCATCATTGTATCCTACTTTGATCTTCTTTATTGTCAAAGTTCTTACGTGTAATTGATAGCCCTAAGATTCAGTTACTCAAAATATCGATATAAACAAGTACAGATAGATCCCCCATACTCGTAAATCCTATCGTCTAAAGGAAATACGGAATAAGGAACATAAAAAAGTTAGTCCGTTCTGATGTACAATATAGCTGTAGAATTTCGTACAATAATTTGTCTATGCCGTATGCTCCTATTGGCGTGAAAAAATTAATCTAATTTTGTACAATGTCATGTTAAAAACTCGCCTAAATTAACTCTGCCTCTATAAATTTGCATTTTACCATTGGGAACATGTTCAATTCGCAAAAGTGCATAGTGCAGATTTATGTTTATCTAGGAAGTAATTGTACAACAGTATGTACAGAAGAAAGAAATTATTTATTTTTTTCCATCTGACCTCTAGAGAGGAGTTGCATGCATTCAACCCGTGAGCTCCGTCTGTCTTGTTTCAATTCTTATTGTACAAGAATGGATGGACCTAGACTGCGAAGTAACTTTGAAGATTGAGAGAGAAATCGTTAAGATCGTGAAGGATTTTCAAAAAATTTCAATGCAGTGACTCAATGTTTGATTTATTTTCTCTGAGACATGAAATGAAAAATAGTTCAATGTCTTGTGAAACCCTAGAAGAGCATAAAAATCTCAACAAAGCTGGACACAAAGTCATAACCGAGAATGCAAGTCGAAAATTTGGGAGTAATCCCCTCACAATAGCAGTTATCGCTTAAAAAATATCTTTCGGCACGAGAGCCTTTGAGCATTACGTTAGATACCAATATATTCGTAAAAACCTATGTTGAATTTTTCTCAAAAAATTAATCTCGTAATTATGATAATTCAAGTCAAGAAGGTTGTTCATTATTGTCGTTATTCTAGGTTTATTTTAAATTCTATGTTTATCAATTGCTCTCACAAAAGTAAGGAAATCATTTTGTTCTGTGAATCAATCACAAGTTGACCTTGATTTTTGAACATTGGGTATTCATGACAATTATTTTTAAGACAGTGGACACTCCCTACGATTTCACTTCTCTAAGATTTTTGTTGGGGAAGTAGACTTCCCCCACCATTGACGATCTAAGCGTGCGTGGGCCCCTGTGCGCGGCAGGAATGCGCAATAGATAGATTCTCTCTCTCTCTCTCTCTCTCTCTCTCTCTCTCTCTCTCTCTCTCTCTCTGTTCCGCCTCATCCTCAGTCGAGCCATCGGCGTATGAGCGGGGGCTTCCCGACGATTTAAATTCGTGAAATTAGTTCCCCCGAAGCTGAAATCTTAGGGAGTATCCACTGTTGTGTCAGGATACCCTAAGTACGGGGCATTAATATTCATACATTATGCTACCCTCAGTTATTCATCATTAACATTAGTTATTTAATATTCCCAAATTTGGCAATGATTCGTATTGTCGGTTATTATTGTTCTTACCTTAATACAGCTATTGGAATTAAAAATAGCGAACGAATATACATGTCTATGTGTCTGATTATCTTCAGTTTATCTTTACCCTACGAATATTCACGTGGTCCAACCCTCGGATATCTTGAAATCCGATTCACTCTACATCCTTTCCGTCGTCATCGCCATCCTAATGCACTCTGTACACTGATAATCTACATTCATACGAAAGATACGATTTAATATCGTTAATTGAGACCTCATAAGTGATATTATAAATCTATATTCTTTAATCATTGATTCGTATCTTTGTGGTCAAATATAGAATGTCCATATACCCGGTGGTTTCGTATCAACTTGGCAACCCCGGAATTATCTATCCAGCAATATCGATATTGATATTATAAAAGTCATTGGGAGTGAAAAAAACTACTGAAATTCGGGGATAATTTTGCATCATAAATTTTCAGCCAAACGGGGATGAAAAAATCTGATTTGAAGAGAATAAATAATTTTTAAAAATGTTCAAAGATTCGAGGTGGTTGACCGGTGGGCGCCGCCATCTTGACAGCCGCTTGGGGCATGACAAAATGGCGGCGCCTCCACCTCGCATCTTTAAACTTGTCTTAAAATTACTATTTCTGCTGTCGTTTATATGTTTATAATAATATTTGAGAGAACATTTTTCTCGTTTGAAATTCTGAGAAGCGTGAGACTCGCTGTCTATGCATTTTATCTTTAACATTGAACACTATTGGAGTGAATAGACGCTCTCATTGGTTTATATCACAAAGCTTCAAATTCTTAAGATCTTTTTTTCTAGAAAAAAATCTAATTCAGAGAGGATAAGTAATATAAAGAAATGTTCAAAGATTCGAGGTGGTTGACCGATGAGCGCCGCCATCTTGACAGCCGCTTAGGGCATGACAAAATGACGGCGCCCCCGCCTCGTATCTTTAAACATGTCTTAAAATTCCTATTCCCATCGTAGTTTACATTCCATAATGGCAAAAATTAATTTGATATTGCTTTTATATTTTTACGATAATATTTGAGAAAACATTTTTCTGGTTTGAAATTCTGAAAAGAGCGAGGCATGGTTTTTAAGACTAAACACCATGGGAATGAATATAGGTTTTCATTGGTCTGTGTCGCCAAATATCCAATAATTCCAGTAGTTTTTTCATCTCCCGAGACCTCATTACGATTTAGACCTAAAGTTTGTTTCAATGCTGATATTGTCATGATTAATTTATTCATGTACTTCGTCGCGACAAGGCACGATGTATGGAAATATTCGACCTTCGCAGCATGATCGTTTACAATGCTTGATATAATCGATATAATTTTCTGATCCTCTGCTCAATTATCGAAAATAAACATGGACGAGCCATCGTGACATGAGCGTCCAGCGTCTTCAATGTCATTTCCACTTCATCAACCTATCATTACCTCGATCTACTGATTTCAATCCATTGATTAAAATAGTAAACAGTGGATTGAAGCATCACAAATAGCACGTTTTGTAATAAATAAGTGCAACAGTATCTCTTCCGTATATCTTATATTCTCTCTCATAATGGACTTTGCCGGGTGGATATTTATCCCTCGGCATCATCTTGTCTAATCTAGATAAACTCTGATACAGCCTCCAATAATTTTCATCTCTGTCATCTACACTCTCCTCGTATCGCCTTCTGTAACGCTCCAGTATGGATTCCTGTGATCTCAGTGCTCTAATAGGCAGATGAAATGTCGTATCCCTCTCCAATATCCTCTCCATTTCTAAATCAGTGAGATCCTCAAGGCTTCTGGGATACTTTCTACTTGAATATCTGGTTCCCAAGTCTGAATAATAATCCTTAATTCTACTTTGTGATAAGCTCGAGTGTAGCCTTTGATCGATATTCAAAGGATGATCCAGTAATGCATTTCGCATTGTCGGTCTTCTTCGTTTTCTTCGGCGCTCGTGATCATATTTATCGAGTCTATTTTCATCCACAGCAACATGACAATTGGAGTTTCTCTCGTATTTATCGATATGCATACTTCGATGATATGAAAATGTTGCCTCGTTGGACCAATTATCCTGGTCACACTGATGTGTTTGATTTCTAAACATCATATTGATGCTGTCAGTTTCTTGAGTTATGTCAGACTTTAGATAGTTGGTTGAACTAAAATTATCTTCAATCTGATATTCACTTGAACATACAAATTTATGGGTATTATCCTGACACATTGTTCTTCCAGCATTTCTTCTCTGTCGCTCTCCATTAATTGGTAAAAAACTATGGGACTGTATAAATTCACCGATGTGATTGCTTATACGACTAGTCTTCTTCATCATAATTCTCCAATAATCGGACAGGTTCTTACGATTATTTCGTTTAGATTGAAATACACTTGCCAAGTGATCTTGGAGTGTGCGACTACGATTATATATTCTACCCGTATTAACGTTGTAGAGTTTACGTGGATCGTGTTGGTTTGGATATGCACCACTTGGTAATGGTTTGTTAGATTTTTCTAAATTCGATAGCCCTCCAGTGAGGGAGGCCTTGTACTACCGTGCTTGTGCATAGTCCGGATTCATTTCGTCCAGTTGTTTGCCCTTTGTTTCTGGGACACAGCAAACAACGAAACATAAACCACATACGGCAACTGCTGCGTAGAACCAAAACGCACCGTGGAGTCCAAGTAGCTGTAGAAGATGAGACAAAACAAGTGGATAATAGTATTTTTTTAAACAAATGAGTATAGTTGCTAATTAATTAGCGATTTCCTTCCGAATGGGTTGTCTTTTTAAAAAATCTTATTTCACTATTCTCTTGTACTATTTTTTCATGTCATAGTACTATCACCAGTTGAAATGTCGTCAAAATTTTGCGTATTATTTCGTTCTACCGAATGATTCTACATTCAGACCCAAATTTTTTGAGCCACGACTAATTTCATTTTGACCACTATTTTTTGAGTGATCGTTGAAAATCGATTTTTAGAAAAAAAATATCAGCTTTTTTGAATCTGTATGAAAAATTGAATTTTAATTGGTGTCAATGAAGAGAGTTCATTAAACTCTATATCTCTATATTGTAAAATTCCAAATCGACTCGTGGTGATAAAAATTTGGTATTTGAAATTAAGACTATAATTGAGGATCATGAGGGTCAAAATAAGGATCGAAAAGGTCAGAATCAGGGTCATGAGGGTCAGGATAAGGACACGAAGGTCAGAATAAAGGGCGCGAGGGTCAGATTAAGGGGCATAGGGTCATAAGGGCCAGGCAGGAAGGGCACGAGGAGCAGATTAAGTAGCAAGGATGAGAATAAGGTTGACGAAGGTGAAATTAAGGGTCACCGGGGTCAGATTAAGGATCATAAGGGTTAAAATGAGGGTCACGGGGCTCAGATTAAGGGTCATAAGGGCCAGATTAACGGTCATGTGGGTCATATTAAGGATGACAAGGACAGATTAACGGTCATATGGATCAGATTAAGAGTCGCAAGGGTCAGAATAAGGTTGACAAAGGTCGGATTAAGGGTCACAGGGATCAGATTAAGGGTGACAAGGGTCAGATTAACGGTCATATGGGTCAGATTAAGGGTCGCAAGGGTCAGAATAAGGATTATGGTGGTCATATGGGGGTGGCGAGCGGAGCGAGCGATCCCGTATAAAAAATTCGAAAAAAAATAAAAAAAACCACACATCCGCACATACAAAAATAACATGAAAAATTGAAAACTTAAATTTGAGCGATTACAAACCTTCCATTCGGAAGTAAAAAATGACAAAAAAAATGATGGAACAATGATCACGGGATATGTGTAAATGATTACCTGCTGGAAATCCATGAAGAGTTTGATCCCAAAAAAAGCACAAAAGTAACTGAAACTGGTACTGATGCTGGAGCCAAGGCCACGATACTCGAGTGGGAAGAGCTCACCAATCAATAGCCATGAAATTGGCGATATGCCCAATGCAAGCGCTGTTGTGAAGACTAGTACACACAGCAGTGGTATCCAATCATGTTTTCCCATTAACGTTGGATCATTGTAGGTGAAATTTTGTGACATGGAGTTGTAATATGCATAACTGCCAAAACCAGCTAATGCCAGTGACATGAAGACTGTACTTGCTATGAGTAAGGGTAGACGTCCCACTATGTCAATGAGAAATCCTTGAACAATCAAGTTAATGATAATGAATTGAGTACTGTTAATGAAATTTGACAGCTTTCATACAAATACAGATGTACAAATAGTTAAATTCATTACCTGATAGTAATGAAGCTAGAAGCTGGACAAAGCCAACAGCAATCATGGCACCGTGTGGACTCATGCCACCGAGTGTCTGTCTAAAAACAATAACTGCGTAATATATAAATGCATTAGCCCCGGAGAAACGCTGGAAAAACATGAGACCACATGTTATGGCAATGGGTTTGTAGAGTCTCGGTGTGAAAACACTGTTTCGAAAAGTCAATTCATATTGTTTAGCGCGTGAAGCAAGTACATTTGTCTTGATAACTTGTAATTCCTGTTTGATATCAACATGGGATCCACGTAGCCATTTGAGACTGCCTGCAGCCTCCTCGTCTCTGCCATTGAGTACAAGATATGAGGGGGTTTCAGGTATAAAAAGAGTGCCAACAAACAGCATTGTCGGTGCTATTGCAACAACCAATGCACTTTGCCGCCAATTGAGGTATGAGCCTGCAACGTATGAGGAGAGAACGCCAATGTGACCGACGACCTTGAGCATTGCTGATAAACATCCCCTAATTCCAGGGACTGAGATCTCAGATATGTAAACCTGTGATGGAAATTTATGGCCTGTCACTTGAAAATGTTTTATTTTTTTGTTTTGTGACGAGCAATTATTCACGAGTAATTGATTATCGGTGACAGATTATTTGGAAAGGCTCTTTTTGCTGATTGAAATTTATGGTTATTCTACCTGAGCGACCATTGTGATGACTGCACAACAGAGACCACCGATGAAACTCGTTGTGAATACAAGTTCAACGCACGGTGCAATACCAGTTAACAGCCAAACAGCCGCTAAGGGCAAGGACGTAAGTCTCAGTGCTAGTCGACGGCCACGTCGCATTATCCAGTCTCCAATCATTGCGCCAAACCATGCCCCCAACATCGAGAGAGATGCCACCCATGAGACTTCCTGCTTCGTCACTGAGAACGCCCACCTGTGCGATTCAAATCACATTTTTTTTTTGTTGCGGTTTTTAAATGCCTCTGGTGATGCTTGTGAAAAATTATTGGCGATTAAATGCTTAGCGAGGAATGCCTCACCATGTATTGTTCGGAGGCGATGGGTACAGATGCGGTTGTGAGTCTAGAATGGAATCCAATGCTGGGGATGTGTAGCCTTTTGCCAGCCCGCAGGACAATGTGCCCATTGACAGGGCCAAGGTTGCTAATACCTGTGACAAAAAGTGAAATTCGGCTGAGAAAGATGTTGCATGAGATGACTGGATACAGGCGGAACTCAGAGGGGTTCAGATATTTTCAAGTTATGAGCGAACGCGTTCGCTTTTGGACACAATATTGGGCATTCGGTTGTGTCTGTGGGAATATGGAAATATTCCAGGTAGGAATTACATGGACTGACGATGGAAACAAGCCTTAACAAGCCTAGGTTTGGCGAAGCTCAGTGACTCAGGCCTGGGACAGGCTTGATTTCATCGTTCACTCCAGCCTGAAATGAGGGTGATTCGAGGGGTCCGGGCTTCGAGTATTGAGGCTCAGTACGTCAATGCTTATGTCAGCCTCTGCAAGGCCTCAAAAATGAAAGTTAGTTTCGCTTACATTCCCCAATTGTCATATCGATTAACGTTTTTGATGTGAGTGAAACCCTCGGAGGCCCCGAAAAGCAGAAATAGATTTTTTTTCCGCCCGGAGCCGAAGTGCCATATTTAGGCTTTTTTCGGGGGGAAAGTCGACTTTCGCCAAAATCGAATTTTTCCGCCGGGTGAACGCTGATTCCGTATTTACTGGCCCGCCTAATGCCACTGCGCCCCTCACTTGCCGCAAAAATGCAGAAATAAAAAAATTTTTTTTTTCACCCGAAGCCAATGTGCCATATTTAGGCTTTTTTCGGGGGGAAAGTCGACTTTCGCCAAAATCGAATTTTTCCGCCGGGTGAACGCTGATTCCGTATTTTCTGGCCCGCCTAATGCCACTGCGCCCCTCATTTGCCCCAGAAATGCAGAAATAAAAAAAAAAAAAAATTTTCACCCGAAGCCAATGTGCCATATTTAGGCTTTTTTCGGGGGGAAAGTCGACTTTCGCCAAAATCGAATTTTTCCGCCGGGTGAACGCTGATTCCGTATTTTCTGGCCCGCCTAATGCCACTGCGCCCCTCATTTGCCCCAGAAATGCAGAAATAAAAAAAAAAAAAAATTTTCACCCGAAGCCAATGTGCCATATTTAGGCTTTTTTCGGGGGGAAAGTCGACTTTCGCCAAAATCGAATTTTTCCGCCGGGTGAACGCTGATTCCGTATTTTCTGGCCCGCCTAATGCCACTGCGCCCCTCATTTGCCCCAGAAATGCAGAAATAAAAAAAAAAAAAAATTTTCACCCGAAGCCAATGTGCCATATTTAGGCTTTTTTCGGGGGGAAAGTCGACTTTCGCCAAAATCGAATTTTTCCGCCGGGTGAACGCTGATTCCGTATTTTCTGGCCCGCCTAATGCCACTGCGCCCCTCATTTGCCCCAGAAATGCAGAAATAAAAAAAAAAAAAAATTTTCACCCGAAGCCAATGTGCCATATTTAGGCTTTTTTCGGGGGGAAAGTCGACTTTCGCCAAAATCGAATTTTTCCGCCGGGTGAACGCTGATTCCGTATTTTCTGGCCCGCCTAATGCCACTGCGCCCCTCATTTGCCCCAGAAATGCAGAAATAAAAAAAAAAAAAAATTTTCACCCGAAGCCAATGTGCCATATTTAGGCTTTTTTCGGGGGGAAAGTCGACTTTCGCCAAAATCGAATTTTTCCGCCGGGTGAACGCTGATTCCGTATTTTCTGGCCCGCCTAATGCCACTGCGCCCCTCATTTGCCCCAGAAATGCAGAAATAAAAAAAAAAAAAAATTTTCACCCGAAGCCAATGTGCCATATTTAGGCTTTTTTCGGGGGGAAAGTCGACTTTCGCCAAAATCGAATTTTTCCGCCGGGTGAACGCTGATTCCGTATTTTCTGGCCCGCCTAATGCCACTGCGCCCCTCATTTGCCCCAGAAATGCAGAAATAAAAAAAAAAAAAAATTTTCACCCGAAGCCAATGTGCCATATTTAGGCTTTTTTCGGGGGGAAAGTCGACTTTCGCCAAAATCGAATTTTTCCGCCGGGTGAACGCTGATTCCGTATTTTCTGGCCCGCCTAATGCCACTGCGCCCCTCATTTGCCCCAGAAATGCAGAAATAAAAAAAAAAAAAAATTTTCACCCGAAGCCAATGTGCCATATTTAGGCTTTTTTCGGGGGGAAAGTCGACTTTCGCCAAAATCGAATTTTTCCGCCGGGTGAACGCTGATTCCGTATTTTCTGGCCCGCCTAATGCCACTGCGCCCCTCATTTGCCCCAGAAATGCAGAAATAAAAAAAAAAAAAAATTTTCACCCGAAGCCAATGTGCCATATTTAGGCTTTTTTCGGGGGGAAAGTCGACTTTCGCCAAAATCGAATTTTTCCGCCGGGTGAACGCTGATTCCGTATTTTCTGGCCCGCCTAATGCCACTGCGCCCCTCATTTGCCCCAGAAATGCAGAAATAAAAAAAAAAAAAAATTTTCACCCGAAGCCAATGTGCCATATTTAGGCTTTTTTCGGGGGGAAAGTCGACTTTCGCCAAAATCGAATTTTTCCGCCGGGTGAACGCTGATTCCGTATTTTCTGGCCCGCCTAATGCCACTGCGCCCCTCATTTGCCCCAGAAATGCAGAAATAAAAAAAAAAAAAAATTTTCACCCGAAGCCAATGTGCCATATTTAGGCTTTTTTCGGGGGGAAAGTCGACTTTCGCCAAAATCGAATTTTTCCGCCGGGTGAACGCTGATTCCGTATTTTCTGGCCCGCCTAATGCCACTGCGCCCCTCATTTGCCCCAGAAATGCAGAAATAAAAAAAAAAAAAAATTTTCACCCGAAGCCAATGTGCCATATTTAGGCTTTTTTCGGGGGGAAAGTCGACTTTCGCCAAAATCGAATTTTTCCGCCGGGTGAACGCTGATTCCGTATTTTCTGGCCCGCCTAATGCCACTGCGCCCCTCATTTGCCCCAGAAATGCAGAAATAAAAAAAAAAAAAAATTTTCACCCGAAGCCAATGTGCCATATTTAGGCTTTTTTCGGGGGGAAAGTCGACTTTCGCCAAAATCGAATTTTTCCGCCGGGTGAACGCTGATTCCGTATTTTCTGGCCCGCCTAATGCCACTGCGCCCCTCATTTGCCCCAGAAATGCAGAAATAAAAAAAAAAAAAAATTTTCACCCGAAGCCAATGTGCCATATTTAGGCTTTTTTCGGGGGGAAAGTCGACTTTCGCCAAAATCGAATTTTTCCGCCGGGTGAACGCTGATTCCGTATTTTCTGGCCCGCCTAATGCCACTGCGCCCCTCATTTGCCCCAGAAATGCAGAAATAAAAAAAAAAAAAAATTTTCACCCGAAGCCAATGTGCCATATTTAGGCTTTTTTCGGGGGGAAAGTCGACTTTCGCCAAAATCGAATTTTTCCGCCG
>NW_021680883.1:166732-167429 GCF_001412515.2 Diachasma alloeum | reverse complement strand
CCTAATGCCACTGCGCCCCTCACTTGCCTCAGAAATGCAGAAATAAAAAATTTTTATATTTAGGCTATTTAAGAGTCTGCCCTATTGTTGTTTATGATGTCATCTTTAGCTTAAACAATACAGTCCCACAGCCTACGCACGCCGTCGTTACTTTTGCTCATTTCAAAACTCCCTTACACTAATAGAAAAGATTATTTATTGTTACCAAGTGGATTTGGTTGGAGACTATGATCTATTCGGTCCCACCAAATGTTCATTCGTTAATAGTTAACAAATGCACATTTAACCATTAACGAATATTCATTTGGTCATATTCAACTCTACCATTCATTAGTTGTTAACAAATCTCGTTTGGAATAAATGAATCGATCTATCAGAGTACAAACTTTTCAAATGAGTAAAGAATAGAACAAATATCTTTCCACATCTCTCGTCACATTATTCATCCAATGAAAAATTTCAACTGTTTAAATCTTCACTAAAACATCATCATAACATGATCGGCAAAGCAACATCATCCCGATATTTGTATCGAATGCATCGTATAAGCCTGTTATACAATGCTCAATCTGTTGAAAGGGGTTGGCAGATTGAAAGTCACCGACGTGCACTCGCTCCTCAGGAATACTGAGTACATATTTTTCCCTCACTGAGAATCAACGTATTGCGTGGGTCACAATACTGGCAAGACACCCAC
>NW_021680883.1:154804-166678 GCF_001412515.2 Diachasma alloeum | reverse complement strand
CCCCCCCCCCCCCCCCCCCCCCCCCCCACTGTCCAAATGCGCCAAGTATGCGGAGTATAACCCACCCTGGCGCCATGTACAACTGTCACCAACACTGACCCACCTACGTTTGTATATCATTGATATTGTTCCTATATNTTTTTTTTTTTTTTTTTTTTTTTTTTTTTTTTTTTTTTTTTTTTTTTTTTTTTTTTTTTTTTTTTTTTTTTTTTTTTTTTTTTTTTTTTTTTTTCCTCGTCTGTACGTAAGGGATTCACAAGTGAACGTGTCGCACTATCTATCGATGTAGCTCGGGTTATACAGCATTGCGGACTATATTTCACGGCTCGATTTTCTCGTAAAGTAAATCAACTTGCGCACGTACGCACAAAACTGATTTTAATCTGACTTTATTCCTTTCTATTGTACCATAAATTTGACTTTTATATCTTGGTTTGTCGATATTTTTTTTGTCTTCTCCGCCTATTCAGCGCAAATTGCATTGAAATTACGATGAAAAATAATCATCGGGGAAGAGAGAATAATGGCGACCTAATTTTCTTCACAGTTCTCGCTGATGAGGGCCAAGGGAAAATGAAATAACATTGAAGAATAATCATAAAATGTAATTGAACGTTGAGATGGGCTCGTAAGCGGCTTGGGCTCTCAACAAGATTTGTATTATCGTTCACCTTTACGCGAAATATCCGGGGGATTTCGGAAAATTTTCGCCATTATCGCGAGCTTGTTAGTTGATTTTTTTTTTTCAATGGAAAATTGACGTTTCGACGGCAGTGAACCTCCATCATCTATTCATACTCGACACTTTGCTGGAACGAAGCCCGTACGATTGTTCCAACGATTATTGGTTCAATTACTGTCCGTTCGACTGGAATCGGTTTCATGATTATTCGTTGGAAATAGAATTTTGCCGCTTCGTTATTAAATTTATCTATTATTCTCCTCGATTATCGGAAAATTAATTCGTTTGGATTTCATTTTATTTTATTTTTCGAACGGGGGATTATCGTTTTCCTCATTTCAACTCCTTCGGGGCGTCTTTTTTTCTCTCTGGAGCGAAAACCCCTCGAGCTATTCTGAATTTGAAATCATTATCGGCACGAGGGTATCAATAATGTGACAAAAGTTTCATTTCTAGAGATGAAGTTGTCATTTTTTTTTGTCTCGTGATATTATCGTATTGAAGTTGAATCTTCAAGTCCAATGTTATTACGCATAATGGGAGAAAAATATAGGAGTGAACAATGTTTTAAAAAACTCACAGTGAGGATTATGCTGATGCAGGAAAAGAATAGTGGAGAGGCACTCCTGCATCGCAAGGTTTGGTCGAGTTTCAACGTTAAAAAAAAAATGAAAAGAATGGGAGAAAAAAAATTCAAAGAAAACGTTGGTGGTCTGAAAGAGATGGGGGATATAACGCTCTTCTTCAACACTGAGATACCACTCAATTAACTCGCTAGCAGAGGAGCCGCGGTGTGCATTTCGATATGGCCTAAAGCCAGAGAGCGAACGCTGGAAAAAGGTGGAGCGAGGGGACGAGGTCTCGAAGTTTGAATATGATTGAGTTCGATGGGAGAAATTCTCGTAGCACACATCGACGATCAATTTCGGTGTAACTGGGTCACTTTCGTCGCTCGAAAAATTATTCAATTCACTAGGGCTAGTCATCATTGCGTTATTAATTACCTGGGACAGGTGTTGGGGCCGAGTTGCTGTCGATGTCATGTGTACCATTGAGGCTCGTGGCATTCTGAATCCGTTCTCGGCCTCCTCCGGCACTGTTGTTACCTGTAACAATAATTAGTCATTTTTTTGTTTTAAAAAATTTGCCTCCAGATAGTTTTTGAGATTGTCATCTTCTAGTCAGCTTTTAAAAGACAATCATCTTCTAAATTTAGAATTTGTTTTTTTGTTGAAATAATTATTTCCGATGATTTTTTGCGAATTTTTCATTTATTCTCATCATGGGAGAATCTAGATATCCGAGCAGATGACGACATTGTTTCTCACAAAATTTTTTTTTCGAGATAATCATCTGCCTGACGTCATGCCAGACGATCAACTTGACAAAAAAAATTTTCCTGAAGATTATCATCTTCTCATCTATTTCCATCATTAGAGGATTAAGATAACTTAATAGATTACGAGATAACCGTCCACTAGATCTATTTTGGCAGACAATAATCCCCAAGCGATCGGAAAAATAAAAATCTAAAATTTTCCTCAAAACACCATTTCGGGATAATCATCTTCCCATCATCTTCCCTCAAGATAAATTTCCAAATAAAAAAAGAAACACTTCCAAACAACGAATGAAGCTGATGATGGAGAGCCCGGAATCGTTTCAACAAAATATCATCTGAAAACGGATGCCGAAGAGAAAGGGTAATCCTCACCCCCGTCATCACAGGGTATGGATGCAGGAAACTCGGTGGATCGTTTCAAAGGGGAAGTAGAAAATGGTGAAACGTTGAGTCAAGGAGGAAACGCTTCCACATGGATAATGATCGAGACGCGAAACCAAGCACGATGCTGTATTAGAGTACGTTTTTCTCGCTTCCTCCCATCTCCTTCCGTATATCTTGAATGATCACAAGGGGCTGATCACTTGGATTATATTTTCCTCGAGTCTTCCTTCTGTCTCATTGAACAGTCACTCGAAATCAGACAATGGCATTTCCGAGGCATTCGCCACTGCTTTGTCTCTGTCTGTATTTTTACATGTTCTCCTCGGTTTATGGCTAGTTTATTGGAGATGTCTTGCTTGACTAGAATCAATAAACATGGGGGAGAATTCAATTCTATCAAGCGCTTCATTAATCTTGATTATTAATAGTCATTAACTGCAGCGCCTTTCTATACAAATGATTTACAAAGAGCACCAGCGTCTCTCGATTTATTTTCGTATTGCGTTTCAAGAGGTCAAATGCTGTCGCATATACACTCAGACGGAATGAAAGATGGGTGTGGATTCACCCTCGTGAGAATTCCGGGTATTTTATTTACTTTCACTGGTGTTTTAGAGAAAATACTCCGACTGCTGGAGAGACAACGGATGTCTCTTGATGAATTGAATGCATTGTGGTGCGGATTCCCGATCGTCGTCAGTGTTCATTAATGAAATGCATCGGGGGGGTTTATCATTTGGAAACAACGGAGTTAATGCACCGGTTCATTGAAATACTACCGGTAGCTGGGGTTTATCCATTCTATCCACCTACACAGTGATCGAGGCGCGATCGGATTTCAATTTGTTTTGCGGGGAGAAAAAAAATTCTTGGACGAAAGAAAAAGAATTCTACATGAGGCATTAATTCATGAGTTGATCAACTGCATTCTGAAATGCAAAAAACTGTTCATCATCTCTAGATGGAGAATTTATCAAGTTAATTAATGCCAAATTTATTAATTGAAGAGGAAAATCTCTGCTATTGGTCGAATGTCGTTGATGAATTTATTAAGTTCATTATTTTAGTAAAAATGATGAGTCTTAGTCGATTGAATTGCGTCATTTCTCTGGGTACACACCTTTCCTGGAAGAATGCTTCTCACAATCGCTCGAAGATTTCTGATGAAATGTTACTGGAGAATTTAATCCGTCATTCAAAGGAGATTAAGAAAGGATTGCACGACACTTTCGACTGATTTACGGCCATATGAGACGGGAACGACGCAAATGTTGTTGGACGTTTACATATTCCAATGTACGGTACCATCTAAAACTACTTATCAATCAGCATCCTAGGCGTGCTAGGGTCGTAAAGCCGCAGTCATGATTGCGCCATGCCTTCGAGTAAACCAGACAGACTACTTCATCTCCTCTCTGACATGATCCGTCTCTGAGAGAAGCAGACACATAAACATCAGTCTCGAGTGGGCATTATCTTGAATCCCATCAATCGAAAAAAATTGTGAATGCTGAGGGAACAATCGCCACCCCAAGCTCATTGTTCCGACACACCGAGTGCGAAGTGGAGAAATCATTTTGGTATTGATTCCAACTCTGACATTGGCCCAACTAGGCGAATGTTTTGGAAGTTGGGAGGCTCGAATACACCTCGATTCCCGATGCGGGGTATAAGGGAACAATTCTAATTGAAATTCCTTGTGATATTACTCGAACTTCATGCAGGATTAGGGCGGAGGGCTTTTATGGAGATATCAACTCTCGGAAGAGTTCGATAACTTTAGTCTTACACAGACTACTTCATCTCCTCTCTGACATGATCCGTCTCTGAGAGAAGCAGACACATAAACATCAGTCTCGAGTGGGCATTATCTTGAATCCCATCAATCGAAAAAAATTGTGAATGCTGAGGGAACAATCGCCACCCCAAGCTCATTGTTCCGACACACCGAGTGCGAAGTGGAGAAATCATTTTGGTATTGATTCCAACTCTGACATTGGCCCAACTAGGCGAATGTTTTGGAAGTTGGGAGGCTCGAATACACCTCGATTCTCGATTCGGGGTATAAGGGAACAATTCTAATTGAAATTCCTTGTGATATTACTCGAACTTCATGCAGGATTAGGGCGGAGGGCTTTTTATTGAGATATCAACTCTCGGAAAAGTCCCATAACTTCAGATATTGAATAGTTGATCGACTATTCTTACGGGGAAAAAAAAATCAGTGATCCTCAGATACCCCCCGAGAACTGCATTCTCCATCGTGAAAAGGTGCAAACCCTTTCATTAACGTGTAGGCCACGCGCACCATTATACCGTCCACAAAACATCTGATTCTATTGTCATCTGAATAACGAACAATGAACCCAACGACTCGCCTCAAAATGTCACGTGCTCCATATACTATGCACAAATAATACACATCTATGCACGAGTTTTCAATGATTTTGCAAATTTTTTTTTATCTCCGTTTACTCAGCAGACGTGACCCCTCATTTCTGCTATTGTTTCCAATTTTCTTTTTCTCTTTCTCTCTCTCTCTCTCTCTCTCTCTCTCTCTCTCTCTCTCTCTCACTTGAGTATTCGTTAACATATTTATGTTGAAACTCATTATCACACGAGTTTCCGAAACAAATGATTAAAAACTCGTGATAAATCATTTCTTCTATTTTCACAAGATAAAACGATGAAAAATGAATTTATCAAATTGTGGAAATGGTAAAAAAAAAATATGAAATCGGGCTCTGGACACGGAGAAATGCTGCTAACGGTTTAAATTACAGGATATTACAGCTCAGTGTATGACAGGGATAATCTGAATGTCTCTAGAATGCCTGATATATGCTCCGGGACAAAGAAAAAAATCTATTCCATGAGAAAATTCGAAATAGCTTATCTCGTTATGTATAGCTTGTACCTCTCGTTTTTACAGGACTCTAATAATTTCCATTTATATCTTATCATAATGTGTCGGATTAGGGTCTAGTTTTTCATTTAAATCACGAACCGAACGGGTGAGTGGATTTCCATAATAAGAAATTACAAAATTTTCATTTTTTTTCTTTTTTTTTTTTTCTTAAAAACTTAACTTAAAAACTTTTGAGATAATTATCGATGCAGTACATACCACTTTGCGTTTATTGCGCTAAAAGGTAGGGCTGATAATTTGACACCGGACGGCATGACACGCACGTGTACCCCGGTCCCTCTAAAACCCAGGCCTCTTCTCAGGAATTTCAAAGAAAAAGAAAAAGGTCAGTGAAAACTCCACATTCCTCCGGCTTTTCCTGGTCTAGAATATTTCCGTGAGATTTTCCGTTACTTTCATCGCATTAATTTTGTTGATCACCACCGACAATACAAATAAATCATTCACCTCTGCGATGCAGCGAGCGTTTAACCGGGAATAAGCAACTCAATTAACACTCAATTGTGATGAATTCAGCAGTAATAACGATATACGGCCAAGTGTCAAGTTAAATTTTATTGTTTACACGTCATGGCCAACTCATTACTTCCCTCATTGATTCAAAAAAATATGGGATAAGTGTTGGGGGATAACCGCGTGGTACTCTCACTCAACGCGATTGCCGGACCGGTTTATTATTGTTGAAAAACGAGCCCGCCTCGACTGTTTGGTGACCATCGCCGCACTGATGCTGACAGAGGCCTCTGCACTCGTTCACGACGAGGAATCGTTTGAGAGGATTGTGGATACATGGGGCACTCTCCGCACACATTTACATTGGCTGTGTTGGCTCTGGCCCCATGCCTTAATACAGACGAATGCATTTGAACGCCTTCGGGCGCTCAATTGCCTGTGGACATTTGGGAGAAAAAATCGAGGAACCGAGAATTAAATAAAGAGATTTGACACACGAGTGCCGCAGTATTTAAATTCATCCGCTCAAAAGAGGTTTTCGTGGGCCCTTTTTTTTTCGGGGAAATACTCTCAACGCCGATGACTTTCAATCATAACTTTTTCCGTGTCATCCACGCAAGTGCTGGCCAAGAGGCGTTTTCTACCTTCGTGACAACTTTCAGACATCAGCATATTTGATTTGTTCTTCTGGCTGTTGGATCTCTTTAATGCCTGTGCAATTATATTTACGTAGAGGGTTATATTTGAGTTGGGGATAATCAAATTTTAATTTGAGGGTCTTGAGAGAGGGTTTTTGAGAGATTGAATTGGATGATTTTTCAACTGGGATAATTCGCTGGGTGTGAAGCTTAAAATAAGTTTAGGACGTCGGTAAAAGGTGGTTATGTACGCCTGCACATACGGGAAAAAAAGGGGCTATTTTCGGGGAGCCCTATAACGGCCATCAGGGTAGATGACTCTATTCCATAGTGCTTGTATCGTCTGGGTGGATTTTCGCGGAGGGAATCAGAATGGGTGAATGAAAGATGAAACTAGTAGAATTTTAACCAGCATTTGAACTGGAATTTTAAATTTTTATAATACCCCTAGATTCCCCTAGACATATCTAGATTTCGTAGACACCCTTATATTCCCCTAGACACCCCCTGGATCCCCTAGACACCCCTAAATTAATATAGACATCCCTAGATCCCTCTACACTTTCCTAGATTCTCCTAGACACTTCGGAATCCCCCTAGAGTCCCTTGGACACCCCTAGATTCACCTATACATATAGGCCCCCTAGACAACCCTAGATCTCATATATACTTTCTAGACCCCCTAGACACCCCTAGATTCTCTAGACACTCCTAGATCCCCCTAGATGCCCCTACGCATTCCTAGAATCGCCTAGACACTTCAAAATCCCTCTAGGCACCCCTTGGATCTCCCTAGAAATTCGTATAGACATCCTTAGATCCCTCTACACATTCCTAGATTCTCCTATACATTTCTAGATTTCCCGAGACACCCCTAGATCCCTCTAGACATTCCTAGATTCTCCTAGACACTTCTAGATCCTCCTAATGCCCCCTGGACACCCCTATGCATATCTAGATCTCTTAGAAACTCCTAGATTCACCTAGATATATATGTCCCCTAGATAGCCCTATATCTCTCATATACTCCCTAGACCCCCCTAGTCATCCCGAGAATCTCTAGATACTCCTAGATCCCCCTATACATCCCTAGACCTATATTGATTTCCTGAAGACCCCTATGTTCTCCTGGACATAACTACATCCTCTAGACACATCTAGATTTCCCTAGGCACCCCTTGGATCCCCCTAGACGCCCCTAGATCCCTTACGCATTCCTAGAATCGCCTAGACCCTTCAAATTCCTCTAGATATCCCCCTAGACGCCCCTAAATTCACAGTGGCATTATTAGATTCTCCTAGACATCCCTAAAAATTCTTCTAGACACATCTATATTACCCTAGACACCCCTAAATTCATATAGAAATTCCTAGAGTTCCCTAGACACCCCTAGATTTCCATATACATTCCTAGATTCCACAATCACGTCTAGGTTATCCTAGACGCATCCAGATTACCCTAGACAGCCCTAGATTCCCCTAATGCCCCTAGACTCTCAAAAAATCCGCATGTTTTATCCTCTAAAATCGTGAGGAATTTTCAATCGTTTTTGGTTGCGGGTGGCTTCAGTATTTATTCTTGACGAGAAAAAAAAGTGGTAATACGAGCAATTTAGACGAATTAAGCGATCTAATCCCCGGCCACAGAGCAAGCTGGCCCGAGGGCCGTGTAATTATGGAATTACGTCGATATTTATGAGGCTCTTTAGACTCCAACAGACCACTTAGAGATTTTTTTCCTCTAAATTTGAGACGGAATTCGATGCAGTCGAATTGTGGTATATGGAGCGAAAGAGGAAACTTTTTGTGCCACATGGAGAGGACTCCAATTCATCGGTTTGGAGTTATTACGAAACCGCACAGAGACCTGTGATTGCAAGCACTCGGAATCCTTCGGAACATCCGTTAGGGAGGACCAGACCCCAAGGGTCGACTAAGCATCCACGAAATTCACCTCAACTGGAGGATCTCCCGTTCATACAGCGATTTCCCGGGCATTGGCAGACAATTTGGCCAAAAATTCGGTGATAAGTCTTGCAATAGTCGACGAACATTATCATTGCCATCATTAATCATGCGTAACAACTTTGGTAACACTGTTAACAATGACTTTAAGACCTCAAGAATTGTGGTACTACCATTTTACGGAAAGTTTAAAATAGCAGAAGAAAAGAAGTAGCACCTCTTTGTCTTTCCTCGCCTTTCTTTTCACCAGGCGAAGTGTTATGGGGTCAAGATGCCCAAGCACCTAAATCGTCCGACAACATGACAAGAATTATATTTCACGCGTATACGGCAGGCATCAGCTGTCATTTGGGCGCTCACCATCAGTAGTTATCTTCCACTCTCGCCTATTCCCTTACGATTATGTAGTTTTGACACAGCTACCTGTTCCATTTGAAAAATGTGTCAAGAGGAATCTCTATTTTCTCCTCATTTGACAAATCATTTGCGACTGGTAATGGAATATGTTCGTCATCCCCAGGAGGAAATGAATTCCCAAGATGATAAACGCACTCATTAAATCACGGAAAGCAGAAACTCTTTTTGCCTCAGTGTTCTACTGCAGTAATTGTGTCAACTTTATGGAACTCTTTGAAATATGTTCCGCCCAGTGATAAATGTCGGACTTTGGATATGAATGCATAACAAAGGAACCCTCGAGGCACACCATTCGAAACGGCCAAAGGGTAATTAATAAGTCCGAGAAGACCTCGAGCTAGCTAGTTTGGGCAATGTGTACCAGTGGCTCCAAACTGGCAACCTACCAAGAGCCAGAACAATGCACTTCGCGTTGCCATGATCTTTCATAAAATTCCTTCAGTCTCGTTACCTAAATCGCTTTTAACAGTTGACGCAGTAAGTAACATGGTATGAAGTTCAAGTATCATCAGAGAATGATGAGAAGTTCGAGGGGGTAAAAAAGAGAGAGGGATGAGGTCACGTCGACGAGATCGATCCTGTTCGTGGCACTCCTTTGTGGAGTCGCTTTTCCGGGTCCAACGAGACTGCACTGGACTGCGAAGCAGAAAAACCCTCGGAAAAGTACAGAATGAGGAGGTTGAAATTGTAATGGGAGTGAGGAAAGTTGCTCGAGGGCTTGGTCACAGGTGACCTCTTAAAATAAATGTGAAACATCCGACGTTTTGTCGGAAAAATTCACGATGCCGACTGATTATTCCCTAAAAATGTTTCCAATGCTGCTGCTAACTCTTGAAATCTCCCGTTGTCCGAGTTCACTCGGAGTTTCCCGGGTTTATCAGCTGAAACTATTCGCGAGTTCTCGCAGACATGAATTATTTGTCCTACTCTCGGAAGATCTTCACTTCCTTCTTTCTCTGTCCCACTAATGCTGTTGTAGTAGCCAACTTTAACGAATAGTGAATATCAGAAATCATGTTGGGGGATTTTTACGATGAGAAGACCCCCTACAAGATGATCCTGTTCGTGGCACTCCTTTGTGGAGTCGCTTTTCCGGGTCCAACGAGACTGCACTGGACTGCGAAGCAGAAAAACCCTCGGAAAAGTACAGAATGAGGAGGTTGAAATTGTAATGGGAGTGAGGAAAGTTGCTCGAGGGCTTGGTCACAGGTGACCTCTTAAAATAAATGTGAAACATCCGACGTTTTGTCGGAAAAATTCACGATGCCGACTGATTATTCCCTAAAAATGTTTCCAATGCTGCTGCTAACTCTTGAAATCTCCCGTTGTCCGAGTTCACTCGGAGTTTCCCGGGTTTATCAGCTGAAACTATTCGCGAGTTCTCGCAGACATGAATTATTTGTCCTACTCTCGGAAGATCTTCACTTCCTTCTTCCTCTGTCCCACTAATGCCGATGTAGTAACGTCCAACCAACTTTAACAAACAGTGAATATCAGAAATCATACTGTGGGATTTTTCACGATGAGAAGAACCCCTACAAGAGATGTCGACAATCCTTTTAGGAGTGAGTAATGATTTGTGGTCGTGGCCTGTGCCATTTCCAATGATCTTTTGCGGTAACTTGTGCAATCAAGTGTGTAGATCATTCGTATTCACCTGCGAGGGCCATTGGCCATTCATCAAATCGTTGACATTATTTTCTTTGAATTCACTCACGCACGCGTCACTATTTTCCTCGACAATTCTCTAAACTATAAACTGCCTACAGCGTATAGGATGAGGCCCCCTACAGTATGTCGGCTGGGTCGATCAGTATCTAGGTCGCGGGTTTTGGCAATGGATAGAGCCCAGTACCCCAGGCTTCACCACCAGTTACCCCTTTCTCACCCCCCCTTTTTCCCATTCTTCTGTCCCTTTTCCTCGTCCTGACTCGGTATTTTTTAGGTTTTTATTTTTAATGTCCCTCCCGTGGTTTATTTTCCCAGCTAAGAATTCCACTGATGGCAGGACTGAAAACATCTCTGGAATAGTTGAATGTTATTGCAGGGAAGATTGGATTGGGGAGAGCGGGGCAAAATGAACGCGATGCAATCGTCAGTATTTCATTTTGAAGCTTCTGAAAATACTTTAGAATAAAAAAAAAAAACAAGTGGAAAATTTATTTTGTCTCACTATTTTTGGTTCATGTACCTATGAAATGCTCATTTTGCACATAATTTTCTTCTATTGCATATTATTTTGTTTAATTTAATTATATTTCTTCTTCAATTAATTGTGTTAGATTTCGCGTGAAAATTCTTGTAGAAATCGAATGAGAGAATGATGCTATCTGCATTAAAACTTCTATAGAATAGTATTGGAGAAACTTTTTTCGTGCATAATTGAGTGAATTTGAAACATCACATTCAAATAAACCGTCGGAAAATTCGTTTTCGGGGAAATTTTATAAAAAGTTTTTTAAAGTTATTCTTTAAATCAAAACAACGATTATCGAGACAATTTTTTAAGCCGTCATTCAATGAATTCAAAACATTTTTTAAAATTATCGTAAAACACCCAATTTTTTAAGAGAAAAATTGAAAATTCTGACAATTAATACATGAATTAAATTTTAATTAAATGACAGAAGAGGAAAATTCCCTTCTGTTGTTCTCCAATTGACAATAAAAAATGCCCCGTTTTACCCCACATTCTCCAATTGAGGATGATGGAGTGCAGTTGGATATGCTGAGAGAAAATTAATTAGCCTCATCAATAAGGGCATTCCCCACCCCGAGCATTCAATTGAAATTATTCATTCAGTTTTGCGGGGATCCCATGAATTGAACACATCCACTGGGACATGCGATTTAATTTAATATTCTCCATTTGGCGATGGGATTCGACGTGTGTGATAGTAGGGCAAGTTGAGGGAAGAACATCCGAAGAGAGATTCGCTCGATATCTAAAGTAAGTACTCGGAGTTTGTGAAAGTGAGGTGGAGATGCCTCTCGACGCTGGAATGATGTATATTTCGGCTACGGTCTCTCTCTCTCTCTCTCTCTCTCTCTCTCTCTCTCTCTC
>NW_021680883.1:123447-153795 GCF_001412515.2 Diachasma alloeum | reverse complement strand
CCCACCCATTCCACCCACTCGGTGGGATGCTCGTCTGAGGCCGCAGAATACTGCGTTAATTTTCGGGAATGTGTTATTCGCGTATTGTCCGCATTTTATTGTTCACTCGGAGGGATAAAAACGAGTGAAATTTTTACATTTCTGGGATTTCGGGCATTCTAGAGAGAAATAATATGGGGATTTATTTGGGGGGAGATTGATGAATCTGAACAGAAATCTAATTTTGCTTTTTCAAAAATGCTCGTCATTTTCGAAAATTGAAATTTAAAAATTATCTCTTCAATCTTCATCCTAAAGTGAACTTTCTATTTTTTTTCATAATTTAAAAAATATTTTCTAACGATTCAATATCGAGATTCAAATTCAGGCCTGCAAAGTTTAAATAATAAAATCATTGTAAAATGTCCGGAAGCTCATGATCAAATGAGACTCAAATGGAAGCTCTAGTGTACAAAAGTAGAAGAGCATTTCACTGGAGAAAAAATGGCCACAGTACTTGGATATCAATTAGCAATATCCAGAGACTGAACAATACCTCGAAAATGAAAGAAGGCGACCTCCTAGAGACCTAAAAATGCTCAACTCTCAGCTATTTTAGACTAAAAAAAATCCATTCAATTTTTCCTCACCATCAACTCCTTTATTTCCATCATAATTTTTACTCACATAATATTTATGATGTACAGACATCTCTCCAAACGTTCAAACTCTTCTTCCAACTTCCAAAGGTGTTTGTTTCCCTAAAAATGTCGTGCCTGCCATCTCCAAATCATCCCGTCATTCTTAAATTCATCAGGGACCTCTTCATCAGTCTTATTTAATTATTGTCATCCATATATATCATCAAACTCCCTCCATAAATCTGAATTATTGTCGTGTTTCTTTATCTCCGTACGAATGATCGATGATTCGTTCACCCATTAAATATTTAATTCCATCCAGACCTGAGATAGTGCATGGAATATTAATATAACCACGTAAATGCGAGACATACTCAGTGGTCGTGCTCAAATCCTCGAGTTCTCGGCTTTATCATAATCCGTCAATGCATTTAATGGTCAGTATCGCGGTGCATCGGGTTCAATTAAGTCCGTGAGGGTGGGTAGAATGCATTGAACAGAATCAGTAAATCGCGATAATACATCAACCAAAGTCAGTGATAAAAATAGACTCGAATAGTTATTTCGTGTGCTCTCAATACTCAAGATGATAATGTGACCCTATTCAATTTATGTAATCGAAGACTTGCAACTGCATGTCTGTTGAACCATCGCTGTTTCCACGAATATGTGGAATGATGTCTTCATTCAGCCCCTGCATATTGACAATTCGAATGCTCATTGAAAACTATCTAACAGTTAATTCTCAATTCATTCGTCGATAATTCGCCGTGAGATGAGAGTGAAAGTCGCATCAAAGAACGGCTGCTCACAAACGGGAATTTAATATCGGAGGAATGAGAAGCTTTTGCATCGAAAACATGATGCTGCGTTATTCTTCAAGGCTTTTGATGCCATCTCTTGATGCGCTTGGAGCGATGATCCCTCTGTTCCAATCAGATTTCATTGCCTCGGACGGGGACAAACGAGACATTATCCTGTTCATTAAATCATCTTGAGATCGGGGTTCACCATAATTTTTCAATGTTCACTTGTTGTTGTTGTTCATCTACCTCGATGTATTTTCAATCTCACAATTACCAGACGGTTCCATGACCCCTCAGTCCTGAGCAAATTGTCATTGAGTCCGAGATGAAAACTTGAGCAAATTTTGAGTGAATCGCGCTCACACTGCGATCTACCGATTATTCTGACCTTTTTTTTTTTCAATATTCACTTTTTATATTGGTCTTGTATTAACATGTTGCTGTGGTGGAGTGTGAACAGGACAAATAATAATAACGAAAAGAAAAAGGAGTACGCAATATGTGGCCGCGGGAGGAAGGTCGGGGTCTTGCGCGGAAATAATTTGATCAGGACCCCACGCTCAACCGCGGGTGACTGAAAATCACTTCCCCCTGAAAGTTCTCTCCATGTACCCCACTGGCAATGCGCAACACCCTGCGCAATACTACCCCTTGCACCCATTTCACCTACCCCCTGCTCCCCCTCCCCTCCCCTCCCCCCGATCCCCCCTGCCACACGGCGGATTATGCCACCTCCCCCCTCGGTTACTCTACTTTTCATAAATTTGCGAGTGAATAAACTCTCGCTGTAATAAGAAAAATATATTAACTTCTTGGGTTGAGAATTAGTTTTGGGAGTTTCAGGGGAAAATACATTTCGGTGATTTTTGTTTTCTTGTAGAATTACTTTGTGATTTTTTTATTAAAACGTCGTTTTATGGATATTGTGAAGAAATAGTAGATTTTTGTACGAGTGTGTAATGGTATGTTGTGTTACTAGTGCGTAAAGTTGCACTTTTTCACACGCACGGGTAGAACATCCTATTTTCACTGTTCGAAATGGGAGTGGAGGTAAATTTATTTTTGTGCATGAGTGCGGAAAGTTAAAGAGCGTGCGTAAAGTTCACTTTACGCCGTGCGAAAAACAACAGCTTTTCGCACTCTAAACCGTTTCGAAAAGTGAATTTATCAGGCGAATATCACAAAAACGTGTTTTTTGACTCGTAGGAAGGGTGTAGCAAAAATAGTGTATTGTGTTACTAGTGCGTAAAGTTCCACTTTTTCACACGCACGGGTAGAACATCCTATTTTCACTGTTCGAAATGGGAGTGGAGGTAAAGTTATTTTTGTGCATGAGTGCGGAAAGTTAAAGAGCGTGCGTAAAGTTCACTTTACGCCGTGCGAAAAACAACAGCTTTTCGCACTCTAAACCGTTTCGAAAAGTGAATTCATCAGGCAGATATCACAAAAACGTGTTTTTTGACTCGTAGGAAGGGTGTAGCAAAAATAGTGTATTGTGTCACTAGTGCGTGAAGTTCCACTTTTTCACACGCACGGGTAGAACATCCTATTTTCACTGTTCGAAATGGGAGTGGAGGTAAATTTATTTTTGTACATGAGTGCGGAAAGTTAAAGAGCGTGCGTAAAGTTCACTTTACGCCGTGCGAAAAACAACAGCTTTTCGCACTCTAAACCGTTTCGAAAAGTGAATTCATCAGGCAGATATCACAAAAACGTGTTTTTTGACTCGTAGGAAGGCGTAGCAAAAATAGTGTATTGTGTCACTAGTGCGTGAAGTTCCACTTTTTCACACGCACGGGTAGAACATCCTATTTTCACTGTTCGAAATGGGAGTGGAGGTAAATTTATTTTTGTACATGAGTGCGGAAAGTTAAAGAGCGTGCGTAAAGTTCACTTTACGCCATGCGAAAAACAACAGCTTTTCGCACTCTAAACCGTTTCGAAAAGTGAATTTATCAGGCGAATATCACAAAAACGTGTTTTTTGACTCGTAGGAAGGGTGTAGCAAAAATAGTGTATTGTGTTACTAGTGCGTAAAGTTCCACTTTTTCACACGCACGGGTAGAACATCCTATTTTCACTGTTCGAAATGGTAGTGGAGGTAAAGTGGTTGTAACCATACTCATTTATAAAAAAATGCAATTGTCCACTTGTTTCTCTCAGAACAATCGCATATCGACATGCCTCGATATCTACATCATTCGCATCATTCTCGGCGTATTATTATGTATATTATTCATCGGTAATGATAATGACATTGGCATTGGGCAGGAAGAGGTTACCGGTAGTTCATCAATAATTGCAGCGAGTGCCTTTCGCCAACAGGAGGCTGTCGACAAAACGCCTCCCCTTCGGGTGTGCACAATAATGCACACATACATACCCTGTAATATTTCCTTTCTTCATTGTTCCCAACAATACTTCTCCAACTACACGTATTCAAAAATATTTCAATTGTATTGAAAAACGATCCTATTGAGGGAGATTACCGGTGAATAGAGCAATTTAACGGATGCACTTTCCTCGCAATTAACGATTAAGGTTGAGGGGTCAAGAGAGGTCAAACGGGAGATCCTTATTCTGATCCTCCTCACCCTTATTATAACCCTCGTGACCCTTATTTTGACCCTTAATTTTGGAATTTTAATTTTGAGTACAAAATTTTCATCACCAAAAATCAATTTCGATTTTAATAATATAGAGATATTTTAAATATTTTCTAACGATTAAATATCGACATTCAAATTCAGATCTGCAAAGTTTAAATAATAAAAACATTGTAAAATGTTTCGAAAATTTCCCTTAAGAACGTTTTACCCTTCCGTTTAATCTACTCGTCTCTCCCGTTTAACTCCAAAATAAATTGAACCCCTCATGATTTTTTTCAGCAATAAAACCTGAAAAAAAATTCTCTGAATTGCGCTCTACATTCATTTTTCGCTACCGCTCCCCTAATTGATTCATATCTTCAGAATTTCGAAGTCTAGAATTCAATCGCAGGCACAAAGTCAATAACAGACTGAACTTAAAAAAGATGTACTCGTGCTAGTAGTACAGAATGTTTTTTAAAAATATTTTTATTGCTCTCATTCAGGGGACGCGTTGCGTTCAACTTTAGAAATATTGTCACGACAAACAGCCCGGAGGATAGCCCGGGGTTGAAAATAGATGGAGAGGGTGGGGAAAACAACTTCCTAGGAGCCACTGCAAACTTTCCAGTCTCGGAGAGTAAACCCTCTGGTTTATCTTTGCTGGCGCTTCACTCCTACATAATAGATTTTAGCATTTCAATCCTTTGAATAAAATTCATATGGATCTGACGAACATGTGTGTCAGCACTTTTTTTTCATTCTCGACATAATTTTTTTAACCGATAAAAAAATGATTAAAAAACTAGAGAACATGAATATGAAAATAATCATTTCCATAGGCCTCGGGAGTGAAAACAGCTACTGCAGTGCGGGAAAAACTTTGCGCCATGAATTCTCAGCCGAAAAGGGATGGAAAAATCGGAAAGATAGCTCAAAAAATTTGTTCATTTTGTAGAAACCGGATGAAGCGAGTTGGAGGCAAATTGAAGAGGATAAATATTTTTAAGAGATGTTTGAAAATGCGAGGTGGAGGCGCCGCCATCTTTAAAACTCCCCCTTGCGACAGAGGAAGATGGCGACAGGTATCCAAGATGGCGGCACCCACATCTGTCCACCAACTCGCATTTTTGAACATTTCTTAAAATTATTTATCTTCTTCAAATCACCTTCAACTCACTTCACCCAGTTCCCAGAAAATGAACAAATTTTTCAAGCAATTTTTCAGATTTTTCCGTCCCCTTTTGGCTGAGAATTCTCGGCACAAAATTTTCCCTGAATTTCAATGGAGTTTTTTCTCTCCCAAGACCGCTTAAAAATCATAATAAGTATATTTTACTTAATAGTTTATAGTTTATCACAATAATTGATGAAAAATCATTAATAAATAATTAATTAATTAAGACAAACTAATTATTTTGCTCTAGCTGTTCAAAGGACAGTGCACGTATTACATAATTCCGAACAGCCAGCGTCAGTATTCGCAATTTTAGAATCCGGCACTAAAGTTGTTCCACTTATTGCTGACGGACTCTTTGATCTTCTTATGCTTAAAATCGGTGCAATCTACACAAGCAAGAAACAGACGAAAATTGAATCCAAAGGTCCGAGATTTGAAATTGGTGATTTCTGTGTTAAACTTGGAAGTGTCACCATGAGCCAGAATTTCAAAGGAGTGCTTGTCGAGGTATGAATACTTCATTAACTATTCTTGGGCGTTCTGTCATCCTCGGGATTTATGGGAGGGGCTTTGTGCCCGGGATGAATTCGCAAACTGTCGAGGACTTGTGAAAATTATACATTTTGCTCTTAAAAATATCTCCCTTAAATTCAGAATTTTTTTAATGAAGAGGAAGAGTTGTTTTCTTCATAGAAAATAAATTATTCTAGGTGGAATACAGACCCTGCGTGTTACCCAGCGCCGCTTGGGAACTTATGCGAGAATTCCTGCAAGGTTTTCTCGGCGCAACTGTTTCAAATCAGCCTCCTCAGTATTTACAGGTATTCACAGAAAAACTTTGCGCCATGAATTCTCCGTCAAAAGGGGACGAAAAAATCTGAAGGGTAGCTTGAGGAATTTGTTCATTCTTTAGGAACTGGATGAAACGAGTTGAAGGTGATCGAAGAGGATAAATAGCTCTAAGAAATGTTCGAAAATTCGAGGTGGCCGACAGTGGTGGGGGCCGCCATCTTGGATACTCCCTCGAGATGGCGGCGCTCCCACCTCGCATTTTCGAACGTCTCTTAAAATTATTTATTCTTCTCAGATCATCCTAAACTCGGTTTATTCGGTTTCTATAAGAATGAACAAATTTTTTAAGCCATTCGCCCGAGGCCTCTTGAAGACATCTTAATTAATCAATCAATTTCGATCCTTTCAGAATCGCATGAATGAGATTTATCAACCAATGGACACCATTCAGCAATATTTAGAACATTTTGGGCAATATCGAAAGACAACTGGTGTCATTTAAACTATAAAATCAACAGCTCCAATTTGTGAAATTTTTTTTTAACAATTCTTCGCTGTAAAATACACTAGTATTAATTTTTTTGAATAAAAAATAAATTATTGGGATTCTCGAGGGTTCCGACTTTATTATTATTATCTTTTAAAAAAAAAATTGAATAGCGAAATTCAATAGAAAACAATAGGCATGTAATTTAATGTTTAACAAATCAAATCTGCATTATGACGTTATAATGTAGATTTCTTTAATTGTCGATAACTTCTGAATTTTTCACAATGTCTCTGAATAAAAAAATACGTGTCTAATATTTTTTATTCAATAATCCATTTCCATAAGTTTTTATTTTTTTTTGTTTCATAAAAAAATAAATTATTGGATACTTGAAATTTTATCATTATTATTACAATTTTCAAACGTTAATAGAAATCGTTGAGCGATCCTCGAGAGTTCCGTCTTCATTATTTTTTAAAATAAATTATTGAGTAGCAAAATTCAATAAAAAAAATCAGATACGTAATTTGTTATTTAACAAAACGCAAATTCAATTTGCATTATGTCGTTATAATGCAGATTACGTGTCGAATACTTCTATTCAATAATCATTTCCACAAGTTTTTTAAAAAAGAGAAGAATCATTCAATGATTATCATTGTTGGTTCAACATTATCTTCGGTTCTCAGTTGATGTCAGTAATTTCTGGCGAGACTATTGCACAGACTGATAATCTTGTCGTGTTGTCCTCCCCTAGTGAAAAATGACCGACTGGTGGGAGGGAAGATCCAAGTTGCATTACGTTGACAGAACAATATGTTCTGTCTCTGACATTAAACGTATGATTATTCGTGGTTAATTGAATTAATGATAATTGAAAGTGTAATTATAGTGTTTGAAATTGAAAGCATGCGATGCCCGCACGTAGAAGACGTGGTACAGAGGTAGACAGTGATTTTAGTGTCATAACCTCAAACCAATTGACGTCGAGTAATCAAGGGCAACAGTATTATTACGATAATGAGAAGACAGGGCTGAGTGATACGGATACGAGCGATATTTATCCAGTGGTCATGACATCCAGGGATCGGACTAATGAGTTTGCCAATGCCATCAGGAGCATGCAGGGGAGGACAGCAGCCAGGGCGGCTACTGTCCGCAATCCCCGGCAGGCTAGGAGCCTTCAGAGTTACTCCAATTTTATGATGATTGCGAAGAACATTGGGAAGAATATTGCCAGCACTTATGCCAAGCTCGAGAAGCTGACGATTTGTAAGCAAAATTATTCAATTTTTATTTTTTACTTGAGAGAAATGGACTTTAGTTGTCAACATTTACGGATCTGGTGGTGGGATTTGGATGAGTCAGGGCTCATTTTAAAGTGTAAAACAATATCTTTGGAATGAAGGAAAAATCGGAAAATTTCACTCTGGGGATCTTGAGATATTCCCGATTAAAAATTGGTTATTTTATCCTCTTCGTTTTTGTGTCTTAATTTTAGGTTTAGTTTTTTATGAATATCTCGGGATCAAATGGTGGAATTTGGATGACTCAGGGCTCATTTTGAAGTATGAAAAAATATGTTTAAAATGAAAAAAAAAGTTGGGGAATTTCACTCTGGGGATCTCGAGATATGCAAGATTAAAAACGGTTCATTTTTCCTTTTCTTGATTATTTTCACCTCAATTCAGAGTTCAATTTTTGATAAATATCTCTGGATTAAATAATGGAATTCCAATGATTCAGGGCTCATTTTGAAGTCTGGAAAAATCCCTTTGAAATGAAGAAAAAATTCTCCAATTTCACTCAGCCAATCTTTACTTATTTAAGGTTCACTATTTAATTCATCACCTATGATTTATGAATTTTGTAATTAATTTTTAACCATCACTTCCTGAATTTCAGTGGCTAAAAAGAAATCCATATTCGATGACAGACAAATTGAAATTGAAGAATTGACGAACATTATTAAAATGGATTTGAACAGTCTGAACAAGCAGATTGCTCAATTGCAGGAACTTGGAAGGAAACAGAGGGAATCATCATCCCAAGGGCATCATATTTCCTCACATTCGTCGTCAGTAGTCGTCGCACTGCAATCGAAGCTCGCTAATATGTCGAATCAGTTTAAAAGTGTTCTTGAAGTGAGGTCTGAGGTGAGTTATTCCTCTTCTGACCCTTGTGACCTTTTAACTTGCCTTTTCCATTTTTTTTTCTTCTTTTTCTTCTCTGAAATTCTTATTTACTTCATTTTTTTCTTCATTTTATCTTTCATTCGCTCAATTGTACCTGTTTAATTCATTATCAATTTAATTGTTGTTTTAATTATTCAAACAATTGTTTTTTAATTCCTTCTTTTCCTTTTTTAAAATGATTATTTATTCATTTTTTCTTTTTCTCTTTCATTCACTTCATTTTACAGCTTCACTTTATTATTAGATTAATCATTTATTTTTAATGATTTAAGCAATTGGTTTTAATCCCTCAGAACATGAGAGAAGAGCAGAACAGACGAGAGCAATTCACCCAGGGTCATGTATCCACAAAACTACCGCCTAGTGTAATGAGTGGACAGCAAGGGTCTCTTCTCCTCCAGGAACAGGACTCCAGCACAACTGTCAGCATAGATTTTGATCCTGACCCGAGGCAAATGATGATGCAGAAGACTATGCGTGACGATAGTGTGAGTCCCGATGAAAAAAAAAATTAATCGAAAACAGGAAAATTGAAAGAATTGAGTTAAATTTCGTTTGGATTTTTATTTTAGAGTGCATATGCTGCAGCCAGAGCAGATACCATGCAAAATATTGAGTCAACAATTGTTGAACTCGGGGGCATATTCCAACAACTCGCCCACATGGTGAAGGAACAAGAGGAAATGGTCGAGAGGTAATTAATTTTCGTGATTTGTTGGCAAATTTTATCACCTTTTTTTAAATCTGCATTTGCATTCATTTTATTTGTTTTCATCTCTATTTTTCGTGACGATTAAACGTTTGAATTTTCATTTTTTCAGGCGTAATTAATTTTTTTTAGATTGTTATCGTTTTTTAAATCAAAATATCATTTTCTTGTTTAAAATTATAAATTTTAAAATTTTTCATGCTTTTGTTTCTCCTGTTATCATTATTTTCATCGTCTTTAAACGTTCGAAATTTCATTTTCTAGGATAAATAAAAAATGTTCAGAGTTTTATCATTTTTTAAAACAGAAATATCATTTTTTTCTGGAGAAAACAATTGAAAAAATTCAATCAATGTTTTTTGCATTCCTCAATCCTCTGACATTTGATTTTTTAGGATAGACAGTAATATTGAAGATGCCGAAATGAACGTAGAAGCTGCCCACACAGAGATCTTGAAATATTTTCAATCAGTAACCAACAACCGATGGCTGATGATAAAGATATTCGGTGTTTTAATATTTTTCTTCATATTTTTCGTTATTTTTGTGGCATAAGGAATACTGCCCACTTAGAACTGATCCACTATATCATGGGAATTCTGTGAAGAGGGAGGTTCCACAGGTTTTGTCAAATTTTAGATATAAATAATGTATAAAGCATTTGCAGCATTCCTCCATTCAAAGTCTTTGCAAAGGTTCTTGTAAAATATATTATCCACCTAATCGTTTATAAATATAATTTTTGAAGGAACATGTCAATTCTCATCAATTACACAAAAATCCCAGATTATTTGATAATAAATTACAATTTATTTATTTGCAACAGTGTTTACGTACAGTATGCGTAACAAATGGTTTTATCATCATGAATTCGTTCAATCAATCATGATTACTTTACAAAAATCTTCATTCACGTGATTGAAATGACACAAATCATTCAAGATTCCCTGAAACCAGATGTAATTACATTTAAAAAATACAATAATGCACAGTATAAATAACAATCATCAGACAAACAGGGAGAATTGCTCAATCTTTTTTCGTTTGTTTTCTACTCCTATTACTGTACATGGAATTGTTACACAGTTGACATTGAATTTAGAAAAACATTCTTTATAAAATAAAGAAAAGACCTAGACTTTCCCACTATGGTGTGATTTATCCAGCGATTCTCTGGACGAGTGTAAAGAACCTGAAATTCAAAATTATCACGTTATCATTCGGAGATAATTATTATTTGGAGAGTTAGTGCAAAGCTGTTCTACCCAAATTAGGACTAGCAATTTAGTTGGAAAATTCATTCTAGCCCTGGCATCAAGCCCATAGTAATTGTTAGTGACCTGTCGCCAAATCCGTCAATCGTCATTGTTATTTATAGTATGGATAGACGGATTTGATGCTGTATGATTTATGTTTCCCTCCATGGTACTCCAAAACTGTCGTACTTTGGAGAAACGTTTGCGTCCTTGCATGCAATAACAATCATAAGAGAGAAAAAAATACAGAAGTGAATGCAGAAGATGACAATTGTCACCTGGAGGTGGATAAATCAATTTTTTTTCAATGTCTGGATAACAAAATTTGTGGTGAGGCCTTTTCTGTAGATTAAAAAATTCTCTATGAAAAATGCCTTTCAAAAGTGTTTGCGTCTCATATTGAGAGCCTCAGAAGGTAAAAAATAATACTGGAAAGGGATGGAAAAATTTGAAGAATGGCTTGAAAAATTTGTTCATTTTTTTGGAACTGGGTGGAACGAGCGGAAAGTGATTTGAAGGGGGTAAATAAATTTTAAGAATGTTTAAAAATACGAGGTGGTGAAATGGTGTGGGAGTCGCCATTTTGTGTTGCTCCAAGAGGCTTCTAAGATGGCGGCGAGTCCACCTCGCAGTTTCAAACATTTGTTTAAATTATTTGTCCTCTTTAAATCACTCTCAACTCGCGTCATCGGATTTTTATAAAATGAACTAATTTTTTAAGCCCATTTTTCAGATTTTTTTATTCTCTTTTAGATACAGGTAAACAGGTATGGGTGCCGCCATCTTGAAAATCCCTTGAGGCAGAGGAAAATGGCGGCGCCTCCACCTCGCATTTTGAACATTTTTTTTTATCCTGAGATCTCTTCGTGAAAAACAAATTCAGTATTCATATCAACAACCATAAAATTACCAAAACTCTCCATAAGTTTTTTAGAAATATCTCTAAATCCAACGAAAACAGCAAAAAATGCATTAGAAGCTTTTTTGTAGCTTAAAAAATTCCCCGCAAAAAATGTCCTCACAAAAAATTCGCTATCTCCCTCAGATTAAGAGATATTAATCAAGACCTCCTTCACAAAAACACATACATGCAAAAATGTAAAAAATTGTCGTATGTTCCTGTCCCCTACTCCTCTAGACTTGCAGGAAGCTGAAGATCTCATGCATCATGACATCATCCACAAACCTTTGTCACGCGTTCGGTGATCTCGATGGAAAGGGTGGAAACCAGTGTTACGAGCTGGTGGCAGTTGTTCATCAGCCCATGGCGGGGGAATTCTTTCATTTCCAAATGGTCCTGGGTAATTCCTCGGGTTGTAGGGGGGCAGGAGGGTGGGTGAGTGGGGAGGGGGAGAGAGGGAGCCTGGACCGTCATATCTATTCGATGGGGGTTGAAGGGGGGGCATGGGGGGTGGCGAGGCTAGACGACCACCGAGGGGGGGTGGACGTTGACTGATGTCGTAGGGGGGCATTCCTGGCGGTGGGGGCAGTGGGGGTGGCAGGTACGACAAGGGGGGCCCGTAGAGGAAGGAGGGGGGTGGAGGGGGTGGACCTGAGGTGCCTGAGAACATTATTGGGGAACTCGATGCCTCGGCTCCTAGGAATAAGGGGGATGTGGCTGGATCCCCGTTAGACTCCATTCCTGTTTTTAAAATTGGTTTTTCAGAGGATTTGGGAGTCAATTATTTTTCGTTTCAAGGGGACTCAGTAAATTATAACTAAAATTTTAATTTGATTGATTTTACGGTTCATTTAATTTAATGGTTAATTTTTATTAAAATGTTATCATTTCCTTCGGATTGTTAAACATTTATCGAAAACCTTTTAATTCTAAATTCAAGCAAAAAAAAATTGAAAATTGTTTTTTTTTGTTTTTAGAATTGGTTTTTCGAAGGTGGAGCTGTGAATTTTTTTGGGGGGAAGTGGAGGCAATTTTTTGTTAAATGTAAATTTTATGAAGTTGTCACTGTAATAATGGAGTAATTTTGAAATTGAAGAGATTATAATTATAATAATTGGGATTTTGTTAAGTTACGAAATTTAGGTTTTTGGAAATGTCTCGAGAATTAGGAAAGATGGAAAATTTTATTAATTAGTTCAGATTCCAAGAAATGTTTCGAAAGCCTAGTCAATCCTAAATTCAACCAAATAATTAATTAAAAATTGATTTTTAAATATTTCTAAAATTTGTTTTCTATAGGTTTTGGAGGATCGGAGGGGAATTAATTAATTTTTTTTAACAACTGCAGTAAAAAATTAAAAATGCAGTAAAAATGATAAAATGCGAATTTGTGCTAATTTTTAGAATATTGGAAATGAAAAAATTATTGGTAAATATATGCAATTATGAGGACAGTTTTTTGGAAATATCTCAAAATCTCAACTAGATGTCAAATTTCTAAAGATATTTCTCAAAAACCTCTCCAATAACAATAGAAAAATCCTTTAAATAATTCTAAAATACTTACGATGTAATTTCACGTCGGACTCTGTCTCTGTGAGGTTTTTCTCAATAATAGTCAATCGGTTCCTCAATTGTGCCGCCTCAGATTTAGATTCCTCGAGACGACGTTCATTCTGACGTGCCAGCACCTAAAAAACAAAACAAAAATTTTTAAAACGAAAACCATAATAAAAATAATAAAATAACATCAAATAATGAAATACTAAAAATAATAAACAAAAATAAAATAATAATAATTTTTAAATAATAAAAATGAATCATGAGTAAATGAAGAATAATCATAAAAGACTAAAAATAAGTTCTAAATAAATAAATGTCATTTACCCATTGTTCATGAGCCTTCGCCTCTAGACTAGTGATCTGAGCCTTGTACTCCCTCTCCTGATCGAGAATCTCCTTCTTAAGCGACTCATTCTGCTGCTTATAACTCAATATTTCATTATGCATAGTCTGTAATCTCTCGACAGTGGTTGACACTTCGCCCTGCTGCTGTAGCCAGGCAGCCTCCTCCTTCTGTCTCTCTGCTTCCTTCTCCTTGAAGAAGTTGGAGAGCACCTCGAGACGAGTTTCAGCTTCTCTCTTCTCCTTCTCAGCGAGCTTGCACTGTTCGCTGAGGGCTTTCACCTCCTCGTTTATGACCTTCATGTGTTCCTCTAGGAGGTGATGGGCACCCTCAACCTCACTCAACTTTATTTTCAATTCGTCTCTCTCCTCTGAGAGCTGAATGGCCTCTGCTTTCACGTGGGACACGTCAGCTAATTTATCGAAATCGATGCTGTGGGTGTTTGACTGTTTCACCACCTCCAGGAGGTCTTTCAACTCCATCTCCTTGCCCTTTAACTGCTTTCGGAGGTTTATTCTCTCAGCAGACATCTGGGTGAAGCGAAAAATTATTATTTTTTGGGCAAATGAAAGAGTTAAATTTATGAATTTTAGAAAATTCACTTCTTCTTGGGAATAAATTGAATTGAAATCGATTAAAACGTGAATTCAATTGAAATTGACGATTCATGTTGAATATAATCATGAATTAATCGTTATTAATAATTAATTATTGGCAATATTCGACTATAAATGAATAATTAATGATAATAACAATTAATATTGATAAATAAACTATAAAAATTATTCATTGCATGTGAATAAAAGATTTAAATCAATGAAATTTAAAGAATTAATTTTTTGTTGGGGATTACATAATCTTTGCGAAGAGGAAATAATTAAAAAATAAGAATTATAAATTTTAAAAACATTGAACAAGTGTAGACTTACATCCTTGAGTTGCTTCTCCAACTCCTCAATTTTCTTAGACGACATCGCTTCAATATTACTCCTCAATTCCCTCTCTTCTTTCAATTCTCCAGTAATTCTAACAATTTCTACTTCGAGTTGTTCACACTTTTGAGTCGCCAATGTTAAATCTCTGGTTAATGTCTCGCTCTGAAATAAAAGTTCATTGTAATTCTGGAAGTATGAGGGATTAAATAGTAAACACGAACCTCTAGTTTATCGAAATCATGCTGCGAAATTGGCAAACAGAAATAAAAGATAAAAATTTTCCAAATATCATTACGAAAAAATAAAAAAAATGAAGGAATTAAAAAAAGGTTTTAAAAATTTTCTAAATGTCTTTGAGAAAAAATTGATGAATTAGTGATAAAAAAAAATTGGAGAAATTGAAAAAAAATGTTTCAATAATTTTTCCAAGTGTCTTGGAGGAAAAAATGGATAATGAATGTTTAAAAAACTTGAAGGAATGTTTCAAAAATTTTTTCCCCTCAAACTGCCACGAGAACTATTAATTAACTCACCTCTTGAGTCTTTAAATGTAGAGCATTGGTCAACGACTCGTTGACAGCCTGTTGAGCATTCAAACGTGCCTGTAGGTCTTCCACAGACTTGGCAAGAGGATTTTCCGCACTATTGGTGGCTAGAATCTCACGTAACATTCTTTCCAGCTCTAATCCTGCCTCAGTTGCACCCTCGAGATCCTTCTCGAGGGCTGATACCTGATCTTCCAGCTCTGATTTTGCTTTCTAAAGTAATTAAAACATTTTACAGCTCATTAAACACTTCTCAAAGAGCCACAAAGATTTACAAAAATATTTTTTCAACTCACATGTGCATTATCCAATTCATTTTTCAAGGAGAGAACCATTTCATTAGATCCGAAAGACTCATCTTCGATCGAAGTCAACTGAAAAATTGAATTAAAATTGATTAAAGTGTGAGTTTAATTGGAATTGACATTTTGTTTAGCGAAATTTTAATTAATGAACCTATTAATAACAACAAAATGATAAGAAATTGATGATTAAGTGAAAATAATCATCAATTACTCATTAATAATTTATAGTCATCATTAAGAAATGTGAATTAATTTGAAATTGACATTTTATTTAGTGAAATTTTGGTTAATGAATTTATTAGTAACTAAATCATGAATATAATCATCAATTAATCACTACTGATAGCTAATAATTGATTAAATATGACTATAAATGGATAATAAATGAAAATAGCAATGAATATCAACAATTAATATGAAAAATATCCATTAATTAATGATTGTTATCAATTATTAATGACTAATAATTCTCATTTTGATGATTATTAATATGATTAATCATTATTGATTATTTTAAAGATTTTTAATGATTTTTTTTCTCATTTTTAATGATTATGATCAATTATTAATGACTAATAATCATTAAGAATGAGAAAAATACCTTATTTTTGGTCGACTTTAGTGTTTCATCCATGGCACTGCATTCCTTCGTAGCAACCAACAATTCCTTCTCCAATCTATTGATCTTGGCGATGAATTCTCCATCTCTCCTTCTGTTTTCGATGTAATAGTACCCCAGGGAGAACAGCAGAGTTGTGAAGGCAGTCAGAGCAACATAAGACAGCGCCTCCCAGTAGTTTCTCCCGAATTTAATAGCACTGCCCATGGCAGTACCGAAGAACTGCTCGTCTTCCTGAGTCTCTGGTGAATCTTTTTCCTGGGGATTAGGACAATCTCCAAGGGCTTCACACACCCCCGAGGACGATAATTTCTCTTCAACAGTTGTTGGAGTGTCCTCGAGGGCTGGGGCTGGAGGAAGAGTGTCCTGGGGCTGCTCCAGGTGATCCTGAGGGGCTTCGGGAGTGAATGGATCAGGAACTTCAGTCGTCGACTCCGGATTCTGCAGAATTTCCTCGGGTGTGGGGTCTGGGGCGACTGCTGATGCCTCTGGAGGTGCTACCAGGGGCTGCTCTGCTGGAAGAACTGGGGGGAGAGACTCTTGGGTTGCCTGGAGAACCTCCAGTGGCATTTTTACGGAATCTGAAAGGCAAAACGAGCATTTAAGTGATTTTAAAGATGATAAAAGTGATGAATAATCGTAATTAATTCGTCATCAAACTGAATTAATTACGATTCATTTTATTATTTTTATAAAAATAATAAAATGGTTATTATAAATTATTTTATTAACGATTAATAAATTTTATTAAAATAAATAACCTTCATTAATTAATAATAATAATAAATAAATTAATTATTATTTATTATTTTATGAATTAATTAATTTTTTTTAAAATTTATTATTATCAAATAAATAATAATAATTAATAAATTAATTATTTAAATTAACTAAAGGATTAATCATTAATTTTGTTAATCGTTAATAAAATTTCATTAAATTTATTAATGATTAATGAAATTGTTAATAACAAATGATGATTTTTTATTTAATGGGAATAAATACTCACTTTCTCGTCGTGCTCGATCACTCTCAACATTCAACAAGTTTCTATTCTGAAATCCATTGAAGTCCAAGACATTATTATCATCAATACTCTGGCTAGGACCTGATAACTCATCCTTTCGATAGATGCCAGGCTGCCCTTCACCCTGAATAACGTTATTATCGTCTCCAAGGAGTTCCTCGACAGTTTCAGGGGTTGTGCCCATGTCTACAGATGATTTATCATCGATTTCCGAGGGATTCGAGGAAGAAGTGCTGTTGATAGCTTCAACGTCTTCTGGGAGTTCTGTTGTGGACGAATTTTCTTCGGGTTTTTCGTCAGGAATTATTTTTTCTGGTGGTGCCTCTGTTACGAGAGCCTCAGGAATCCCCCCTGGGATCGTTTCCGGGGGTGATGCAGGCCCAGAAGAATTTTTATCTTCAACTGCCTCAGGGGTTTCCTCAACAACCGCTTTCTCAGTCACAGCAATCCCCTCTGGAATTATTTCTGGGGTTGATGGAGTCTCAGAAGAATTTTTCTCTTCAACAGCTTTTTCATTCACAGGACTCGCCTGTGGGATTCCCTCTGGGGTTGATAAAGTCTCAGAAGAATTTTTCCCTTCAACAGCTTTTTCATTCACAGCAATCGCCTCTGGAACTATCCCAGGGGCTGACTGAGTCTCAGAAGAATTTTTCTCTTCAACTTCAGGATTTTCTTCAACAACAGCTTTATCAGTCACAGCAATCGTCTCTGGGGCTGAAACACCCCCAGAAGAATTTTTATCTTCAACTTCCTCAGGAGTTTCTCCAGCATCAGCTTCTGGAACAGTTTTTTTAGTCACAGCAATCGTTCCTGGAATTATTTCAGGGGTTGTCACAGCCTCAGGTGAGCCTTCCCCATCGGCTTCAGGAGCTTCTGGTGCCTCTGTCGTTGACAAACTATCGAACATCGAAGTCACAGTCTGAAAAGCACTGAATAAATAGTCCTGAGGCTGTTCCTCCGCATTTTCTTCACTGGAATCTCCCTTCTCTGGAGCAGAATCATCTCTTTCTGCTCCACTCTTCTCGTCCTCATTGTCTTCAATCCCCTCTTCCAGAGACTCATCATCAACTTCATCATCCAGAGCTTCCTCAGGTGTTTTTCCATCATTTTCTTCTGGTTTATCTACAGTTCTCTCTTTTTTCTCAATTTCCTCATCTCCAGATGACTTTTCCTCCTTCTCCTCTCGATTTTTCTCTTCGTTTTTGCTTTTCAGGGGCAAATCCCCAGTTTCAGAGGACAATTTCTCGTTAATGTGAACTTCACTGGAGGCAATGTTCGGGTGAACACTGAGGACTGGCTGTTCATCAGTGGAGCCAGGGCTTTGACGAATTTTCGTTGCGTAGCTCTCCTCCTCTCTGGCATCGTCAGTTGAAAAATGTATTGTCGTTCCATCGACAACTTCGAATGAAGGTGACACCTGTGGAGTTATCGGTGAGGGACTCCCAGAGTCTATCGAACTGTCGATGATGCCAGGGGGAACTTTGTCCTCGGTCTTGTGGTCCTTGGAGATGTTCTCTGGGGGAATTCTCTCGGTTGGCACTTCGTGGAGGTCGTGGGACTTGTGGAGGATCTTCTTCTCGCGGAGGAAGGACTTGGGGGCGTAGCCGCGCTTTCCCTGGATCTCCACACCCCAGAGGTCCTGTCTGTCGCCTGCCTCTTTGCTGTAGACTAATACGTCCACGTTCAGGGGGAACGAGAGGACGTCCTTGTCTCGGGAGTGGTACATCGACACTGTCTTTGCCTCGGATATGGGAACTAGAGGGGAATTAACAACCGAGGACGTTTATTTTTAGTAGCGAAGTGGTAAGTCAATTTTGACTATTGGCCAGTTTTCAATCAATATCTCGGAATCTAAGGGAGATAGCAAAATTTTTGTTATGACCTTTTTTGTGGAGCCGGGTGAGAGCTACAACAAATGTAATTACGAAAATTTTGGTATCTCCCTTAGATTCGGAAATATTGCTGAAAAACGAGCTTCGCTACTGAATTCGACAGCCACTTTCAAGGGGATTTTCATTTTTTAATGGGAAAATTTGAAAACTCATTTTATTTTATGGTTAAAAATTCTGAAAATGAGTGGGAGATTCATTGGAAAATTTAATATTGATGAACATTTTCCTCTTAAATTAATTTCCAAGTTAAAAAAAAGATTAAGGTGATGTAATTTTTGATGAATTTCCAATGAATTGATGAATATAAAACTCTGGGAGATGTTGAGATGAGAAAGAGTAGTAGAAAAAATTCTAAATCGAATTTCGCGAGGATATTTTTTAATATAAAAATTTGAAAATGGATTTTATTTGATGTAGAATACATCCAATCAATTTCAAAATTTAATTGATATTGAAATTCTTTAATTTGTTGAGTATAACAACTTCAATGTTTTTCAATTCTCAAAATGAATTGGGAATTAATTAGAAAATTAAGAATTGATGAACATTTTTCCTCTTAAATTAATTTCCAAGTTAAAAAAAAGATAAAGGTGATGTAGTTTTCGATCAGATTTCAGTAAATTGATGAATATAAAACTCTGCGAAGACGTTTTAAGAAGCTGAATCAATATAAAAATTCCACATAGAATTTCAAAAGAAAATTTTTAAAAGTAGGACTTTGAAAATGAATTTTATTTGATGTTTAATGCTTCCAATCAATTTTAAAAATTACTTCATAACCAAAACTCCTTAATTTGTTAAATATAATAACTCTAATATTTTTATACACTCAAAATAAATTATTAATTCATAAATAAATCAGGAATTAATCAACATTTTCCTCTCAATTTAATTTCAAAATTCAAAAAACGATAAAGATCATATCATTCTCGATTAAACTTAAATAAAACCTAAAAAAAAATAATAAAATCAACGAGACGATGTGATTTTACGAATAAAAAACATCAGGAAGACATCTAGGACAACGAGACCTCTAAAAAATTAATTATAAATTGCAAAAAAAATCGTGAACATGAAATTTTAAGACTGAATTTAACCCAGTGTCTCCTGCCCCAGAGAAAAACTAAAATTCGGCTTATCATTTCCCTTTCTTCGGAGCATCAAACGACTTCATATCCTCCAGCTCTCAACGCCCACAAAAAATTCCCAAACAATTTCCTCCAGGCCTGATAAAAGCCGAAATTGTCCTGCAATTCCGAGCGGATTTTTAATGAAATTCTACGAGTCTAATGCAATAAAGCAGTCGGAGAAATAAAATAAATTATGCTGATCTCCAATTAACAGACTATGGCTTCAGTTACCGGTGCATTCAGCATCGTAGCACAATCTTTTGTCCGAAATTTTTGGTGTGCACGGCAGAATTTCACAGAGGCTGACGATGACTATTAAAAACAAATGTTCCGGCGTTATTTTCAATCCCATCATGTTTTATTTTTCAAGTTCCACATCACTACAGTCTTGAAGAGTGACACCAGCACCACGTACATGCATTTTACGACCAATGAAGAGGTGAAGGTAGACGAGAGTCTCCAGATTCTAGACTAATTCCAGAGAACTGAGGTGTGAGGGGCCATCAGACGGAGCTAGTGGTGCAAAGCCCACCTTCGCCACTGGTGCCACCAGGCGGTCATGACTATTCCGAAAACGTTCGCCCTCAGCTAGTCCATAATTCCCCAAAAATCTCGCGAAATTGGCTAAATGCTGCAAAGTGACGCATTTCTCGGGTAACTCTATCCGTTATTCGTGATTTATATCTCGAGGATGACCCGAAGATATTCCTGATGATCCTGAAGACTGGAGAATGACTGGATAAGGTCAGAAATTCCCAAATTTCTAAAACTTCCGAAATTATTATTAGACGAAGAAAATTATTTCGAGACTTTGGAATTCCCTGGAGTTGAGCAAAAATAGTTCCTTTCGGCATTCATCACATCCACACACGCCATTCATCCAGTAATCCCTCTATTTATTGATGATCGTCTCGAAAAATTGAGGAAATGTGAGGAAAAAATGGAATTCTTTGCAGATTTTTTATTTCAAGAGGCATTTTTGGACTGAAATATGATCCTGGCACGCAGTAGACACTTGATCCGCTCTCGAGGGCTTCTCCACGAACTCAGGACAGTCCCGTCACAAGAACCATCTCATAAATGTAGAATCAGGGAGATAGTTCAAGCACGAGAATATCGCGATTTTGGACATGGCAACAATCGCAAAGTCACGAAGAGATTCTTTCTCTGGACGGCGTTTTTGATTGTTGGGCTGATAGCACCCTGGTCGAACTGGAGAGGGTTCGTAAAACTTGTTCGTCAAAATTAATTCGAGAAACTGAATCAATAAAAAAGGAAAAACACTTCTTTTTTATGTTCAAGCCAGTTTTTGCGGGATATCTCAGGTTCTATGGGAGATGGAAAAATTTTTACGGAAGACTTTTTGTAGAGAATTTCAAGAGGCACAAAAAAGATTCTTACAAAATTTTCGCTATACCTCACCCTTTTGGAGATATTTTGACAAAACTGATGTGAAGTATTTCGTAACTTTCTGATAATCAGTTGCTTCGAGTTAGTTTTCGCGAAATATCTCAGGATCTACGAGAGATAGAGAAATTTTGCTCAGAACATTTTTTGTAGCTCTTGAAATTCTCTATAAAAAAGATCTCAACAAAAATCCCGCTATCTCTCACCAGCTCCGAGATATCCTCAAAAAACTGACCTGAAGTTGAGATTAATTCATCTGATTCCTCATTCTCCATCAATTTCTCATTTATTCTTTCATTAATGGCCAATTCAGATTGAAGTCACACCTTTTCCCGAAAGTTGATGCAGCCGAAATGCTAACAGAAGAGGATTCCGAGGAGGGAACACTCGCCGAGAGCTCTGACGAGCCAAAGAAGAAGAAGAAGAAACAAAAAGTTGGATTTCGCGATCGCAAGGTGGCTTAATGCTTTTCATTCTGAAGTAGTCATTATAAATATCTGATAATTGCTTATTTTAATAAAGAAATACCGTTGAACTCAGTAGAAGATCACTGATGATCAAATATTCAAGCATTCTTGCAGATAATAGAGTACGAAAATAGGATGAGAGCGTATTCAACGCCTGACAAAATCTTTCGTTATTTCGCGACAGTCAAAATATCGAGTGTGGAGGGTACTGAGGTCTACATGACACCCGATGATTTTTTGAGAGCTATTACCCCTGGCATGAAACAACCAGATGGTAATGTTTTATCAATCAGTTGAGAGTTTCGAGTCCATTTTTTTTTTTTACGAAAGACTAATGTTGATATGAGTGGATACGCTATGCTTGGATATCGATATTTCAGTCTTCAATTGATGGTAATTTATATTGTTGATGAAGAATGTACGTGGCAATTGAAGATTTGTACCCTCATCTGTTTCATTTGAGCTTTCTGTTCGATCACCAGAACAAAATTTTAATATTTTGGTTTTTTTGTTCACTGTGAATTTAAAATGAGGCTTGAGGCATTTTTATGGGCGTGAAAATGTTAGAACAAACGTCTTTTTACTTTCTTTGCGGGAGTTAATTGTTATTGAGATGATGGGGCTTAGAGAATGAGGGGAAAAGTTAATTCGTGATGAGTAAATTAGAACAGTTTTGGTTTGTGTCGAATTATCTTGGTAATGAGTGGTTTTAGGAAAAAATGTTGGTGAATCTTTTTTGTAGCTGAGAAAATTCTCGACAAAAAGTTTCTTATGACTTTTTTGTCTAGGATGAGTCATTAGTGAGATAATGAGCCTCGAAGAATGACAAAAATGCACAGAAATTAATACACGATAGTTACATTTCAATATTTAAAAAAATATATGTTTTTGCTCCATGAATTCTCAACTAAAAAGGGACAAAAAAATCTGAAAGATAGCTTAAAAAATTTGTTCATTTCCTAGGAGCACGATTCAACAAATTGAAAGTCATCTAAAGATTCTAAATAATTTCAAAAAATGTTCAAAAACACGAGGTGATTGACACCTGTGGCCGTCGCCATTTTGCTGTGCCAAGGGGCCAACAAAATGGCGGCGCCTCCACCTCGCACTTTCAAACACCTCTTAAAACTATTTATTCCCTTCAAATCCCCCCCAATTTGCCGCATCCCCTTTCCACAAAATGAACAAATTTTTCTCAAAAATTTCCTCCGAAACAGGGCATTCTCAAGAGAATTAGCCCTTCATCAAAAAATTCTCTTTTCACTTTTCTGAAAAATAGAAAATGGAATTGCGTAATCTCGTTGTTACCCTTGCAAATAATTTTCCAAAATGGTAAAATCGGTGATCGCACAGTAAATTAATGCCTCCTCCACCCGTAACTAACACCCACAATTAACGAGTCTGTTTTCGCATGCGTTATTAAAACCTGGACATTGCTTCCTGTGAACCCACGAAAAAGATAATTGAATACGAAAATCGTATAAGACATTACTCAACACCGGACAAAGTATTCCGGTATTTTGCAACTCTCCAAGTTGTGATTCACGATGCCCACGAGGTTTTTATGACGCCGGATGATTTCTTGAGATCATTGACGCCTGGTGTCAAACAACCCGACGGTAATATGTCAGTATCTAAGTCATGATTCATTCAATCATCAGTGCATTGGGTCTTTATTTCTCCACTCAATTTCATTTGCCTCATTCTGTTCATTCTTGCGATGAGTGGATTTGTTGTTTAGAGCATGCGTAGCTGCTTCTTAGACGAACATTAGATTTTTCACTAGTTTATGGGGCATTTGGTGAGGGCAACAAGATGATGATGATGATGATGATGATGATTTTGTAGGTCTAGGACTGGATAAATACAAACGATTCGACCCCAAGGTAATTAATTCAAATAATTAATTATGACATTATATTAATCCGATAAAAATTTTCTTCTCCGATTCTTATTCTTTGCTATTTTTTTCATCTATTCTATCAAAATGTGAGGATAGAAATTGAACTGATGGATATTCTTTCGTCATTTGAAAAAATATATCAATTTTAAAACTCCGGAGACATTGAAAAATAGAAATTTTTATTTTCTCGCTGATCACGTATCTCTGTTCTTTTTTCACATTCTTTCATTGAAATTAGATCATAGAAAGGGAACATGTCGATATTTTTTCGTCATTTAAAAAAAAACAGTTGAAATTTTTCAGAAAAATAAAAAATGGTTTTTTATTTTCTTGCTGATCATCTCTCCCTGCATTTTTCTCATTTCCTCTCAATGAAATCAGTTCATGAAAACGAAAAATTTCATTTTCATGATCTGATTTCATTGAGAGGAACTATTATATTATACTGATATTACTTAACATAAATATCTCTTCATTTGAAAATGAGAAAAACTGTTCCCCACAATTGGTATACTACAATGGGAATAGAATCCAATAAAGTTAATTTAATCTAATCTTTGTGGTTACAAAGAAAAATTGGAAGGAAAACAATAAAATAAATTAATATAATATAATCTAGTTAGAATTATTCTTATGAAATTATGAATGGGGAATTCAATTTCTTTTATTCTCAGGGAATCCAGGATAAATTGGAACTTGAGTTGAATGAAGACAGCATCTTCTATCGACTTGGAAGCGCTGGGCTGATCACCTTCTCCGATTATATTTTTCTACTCACGGTTTTGTCAAGTGAGTTTGCAATTAATTACTGGGAATGATGGAAGAGTCTTTGATCGCGGATTTCTCGAGATCGAATGATGCGATTTGGATGAGTCAGTGCTCATTTTGAAGCTTAAAAAAATACCTTGAAAATGAAAAAAAAATGTCGAAATTTCACGCTGCCGATCTCTACTTATCGTCGATTGAAAATCGTCTTCCTTCCTCCTCTCGAAATGTTGAGGTTGAAACGACTTCACTGAATCGTCAATATCTCCTGACGAAATGATGCGATTTGGATGAGTCAGTGCTCACTTTGAAGTCTGAACAAATACCTTGAAAATGGAAAAAAAATTGAAAATTTGACTCTGCCGATCTCGAGTTATGAACGATCAAAGTCCTGCTACTTCACTCTCCTCTACAATTACTCCCATCATTCGTAAAGAAGTTTTTACTGACGACCTTTGACTTCAGCCTCCAGACGCCACTTCGAAATAGCATTTCGAATGTTTGACTTCAACGGTGATGGAGACGTCGACTCCGATGAATTTGGAAAGGTAGCGACTCTAATTCGTCAACAAACGAGCATTGGAAATCGTCATCGAGACCACGGAAACACTGGGAATACCTTCAAAGGGGTGAACTCAGCACTAACTACCTATTTCTTCGGTCCAGCCAACAATCAGAAGCTGACGATAGAGAAATTTTTGGACTTCCAGGAGCAGCTGCAGAAGGAAATCCTGAATTTGGAGGTGAAACCCTAGAAACTTTCCTCTCAATTGAATTGAATCAAACTAAAAACTCTTCTTTCACTCGAAAAATAAAAATAACTGAATTATTTTTTGTTGTTTATTTTTTTTAGTTCGAACGACGCAATCCTGACTCGGACGGAAACATCACGGAAGTTGACTTCACTGAATTGCTCCTGGCGTACGCTGGCTACCCAGAGAAGAAGAAAGCGAAGATGTTGAAGCGAGTGAAGAAGAGCTTCAAGGACAATGCCAGGGGGATCAACAAGGAGGATTACATGAAGTTCTTCCACTTTTTGAATAATATTAACGATGTTGACACTGCTCTCACGTTCTACCACATCGCTGGGGCGTCCATCGATCAGGCGACGTTGAAACATGTGGCCAAGACTGTGGCTCATGTTGATTTGAGCGATCATGTCATTCAAGTGGTTTATACTATTTTCGATGAGAACAGTGAGTTCATTTGGTGAAAGAATAGAGTAGAATGCGTTTTATTATACCCTGAGATACAGAGATCCCCAAGGGCAAACAGAAATTTTACATTATTGAAAGATTATAGTCATAATTGTGTGAAGAGTTGATAATACTGAAACTCAAATAAAAATGAGAGAAAAGAATGAAGAAAACGAAAAGTAACACTAACTACAGAGGAGTTGGGATGAAAAGAAATGAATGCATATCCCATGGAATGCATTCGAAACAGAAAAATAGATATTCGTAACAATACGTTTCATCGAGAGGAGAATTAAATCTCTGAAAGATCATTCATACTCTCCAATCGTACTTCTGGAAAAAGCACACGGTTTCCTCTGGATTTTTCCTATTAAATTCCAGATCTAAATATTCTTCAGTCTAGAATTTTTCTTCAATACTCTGGTGATTCCAAAAATATCCAGAATTTTTCGACTGGATTTCTCCCATTAAATTTCGGAATTAAATAATCGCCAGTCAAGAATATTTTTTTCTACAATTGCCTAAAAAAATTCAATTATGATCACGAATTTTTCCGCAAAAAATTCAGAATTTATAATTTCGTTTTCTAGTGGATGGACAGCTCAGCAATCGCGAGTTCGTCGCAGTTATGAAAAATCGAGTGCTGAGAGGCCTGGAGAAGCCGAAAGACACTGGCTTCGTGAAGCTCATCCAGTCGATGGCAAAATGCGCCAAGAATAGTTACGCATTCGACAAGTGATCGCATTAAAATAAACCTAATTTATAGAACAGTCATGCGTCCATTGTGATTATTTCATTTATTTATCATTAATTTAAGAATTACTCTATATCGCATCTGACAGTCAATCATTGTGGCTTTTTCTTCTTGAATTATGAGTAAATAATTATTTTTCTTACATCATTTCGTTTGTAATTGAAGTCATAATATCATCTGACAACGTTTTCATCAGAAATGTGAATTGTTATGATTGCTATAATGTTTCATTGAATAAACGATTTATTTGAAAAACTAATTGTTTTTTTTGTGTCGCTTTCACTAGAATGTGGAGCGTGACGACCAAAACACTTTCGATCTGATGTTGATCGAGACAAATCGTCGATTCAGTATTCAATGTTCCTTCGGAACTGTTAATTCAGAGGTCAATTCATCCATCGAATAACAATTATCATTTATAAATTTCCATAATAAATAATTGAAGTTTTTATCATGGAAATGATGATTTTCGTTTTTTTATTCACCAACATTTTTATGGAAAATATTTTGTGTGGACGAGTGATAAGAATGGGTAATAAATCAGGTAAAATAATGTTGGGAGAAATTGTGAGCGTGATATAATTAATAATAATATTATATTATTTAATTGAAAATAATAATTCATAATTAATTAATAAATTGATGTTAATTTATATTTTTAGATATGAAAACTCTTCGCAGTGAAGACATTGGAGAGTTGCCTCGCGATGAGCTTGTGGAAATTCTGCATAAAGGACAGTTTTTCCAGTGAGTAGAATAAAATTTAATAGCTTCTAGTAATTTTAAGAGGCTTCGGGAGTGGAAAAAAACTACTAAAATCCAGGGAAAACTACGACATAAATTATTAGCCGACGGAGAATGGAAAAACTCTGAAAGATATCTTGAAAAATTTGTTCATTTTCTACGAATTTAATGAAACAAGTTGAAGGCGATCTCAAGATGTTAAATAACTTTAAAAAATATTCAAAAATACGAGGTGGTATCAGCTGTGACGCCGCCATCTTGCTCGGATACCCACGTGGTCTACCGCAAGGAGCGTTAAAGATGGCGGCGCCCCCACCTCGTATTTTTAAACATTTCTATAAATTATTTATGCTTCTCTGATCAACCTCAACATTCTGCATGCGTTTTCCATAAACGGAACAAATTTTTTAAGTCATCTTTTAGATTTTTTCGTCTCCTTTCGGTTGAGAATTCATGGCGCAAAGTTTTGCCCGCATTTCAGTAGTTTTTTTTACTCCCGAGGCCTCCTAATTTGATAAGAATTATAAATGAAATTGTTTTGTTATTGTTCACGTCTAGGGACATAATATCGCAGCACGTTGCACCCCTAGAATTCCATTTCGGTCATGTTTTTGAGAATCCGAACGAGTGGGAGCAACGGTTCGAGAAGAAAGATATCGAGAATAATCAGTTTCAAGGGAAAGTAATTGATACTTTAACTAATGTCCCAAATATTTTTGTTCAGAATTAATTATAATTTGAGGTTTTATCATATATTTGATTGATAGGTTCGATGGGGCACGAAAAACGGAGATTATGGAGAACATTATTGGGACCTCAATCACTAGAAATATATCTAATCCGCTCTTGATGCATAAATATTAATTTATTTTCAACAAACACATCGTTTACGTTAAACTTGACTAATAAACTAATAATTCAATTAGAACAATTTAATTCAAACCCGTTCTCATTCGAAAAAAAAAAGAATTCCACAATTCTGTCAGTCACATGTCATCCGTAATGTCCTCTTGACCAAAATCCCCGTCAACATTTTTCTATTTTCCAAATCAAAATTATGCGATGTAAAAGCAAACCCAAAATGAACGAAGACGAAGCCGCGTGCACCAGTAAATTAGGGAACGAGCCGCCCAAGCCCGAGTTCGATGGTCTCGTGATCGGTGAGGATTTGGCGAAGCGGCTGCAAACAGGTAATTTTCGTTTCAATTATACGAGCTCTTGATTTCAACGTTCCTTCATGTTACTTTTACAGTTTTACATCTACACAAGCCATAAAAAATACTCTCGTGGAGTATATACTCCACTAGATTATGTAATTACTAATGTATACTAATAGTAGAATATTAATAATAATAATAATAAAAATCTCTCTATTATGAAAATCCAAATGGACTTCTGGTGATAAAAATCTGGTAATCAAAATTAGACCTACAAAGTCACAAAGGTCAAAGTAAGGGTCACGAGGGTCAAATTAAGGGCCTTGAGGGTCAGATAAAGGGTCGCAAGGGTCACATTAAGGGTTGCAAGGGTCAAAATAAGGGTCGCAAGGGTCAGAGTAAGGTCACAAGGGTCATGAGGGTCAGAATAGAAGTCACAAGGGTCATATTAAGGGTCACAAGAGTTAGGGGCCAAATAATAGTCACAAGGGCCAGATTAAGGGGCTAAATAAGGGTTACAAGGATCCAATTAAGGGTCCAACGATTCCACTGATTCGTGTTGATCTTCCAGGTAAAATCGATGAGGAGCGAAACGTGAATTACGATAATTACTGGGACGAGAAGCTGTCTTGCATGGACCACGCTCACACGGATCGCCTCAGTCTGACCATTGACGACGCTGAGGCGTGCATCAAAAATATCCAGAAGTACTTGAGAATGACGGAGCCGAAGACTTCTCCCATCAATTATAATAAAGTGAGGGAAAATAAATTCTTCTGAATGAATAAAAAATTCGCGTTTGAATCTACTGGGCAAATATGCTCTCGCGAATTATTTCAGGTGGCAAACTGCGTAGAAATGAATAAGGGCCAAGTGCTGGCGTGCAGCGACGAAGTCCAGAATTTTATCAGTACTGTCGATAAATTGCAATTTCAGCTCGTGCGGATAAATCCGGAAGAAATATTCAAGCCGAATAGGAAAATGTCTTATGCGGAGAAATTCAACCGTAAATACTGATCTACAATTGCCCTCAAGGGCATTATTTACCACTGAAATAATTCCGTCGAAATGAATCCTCCGGTAGAATCAAATAAACCATTTCTCTGAGTGTGTGTTCATTTCAGTCATTTCATTTCATGAGACACTATTACTTGATTATAATGACTGTGTCATCTGAGTGATTACAAAGAATTTACGACTTTCGTACGTTTCGGAGTCCAATTCAGGACTGCTCTGTCCAGACTCAATCGTCTCTTAAATAATACATTGATTGTTTACATTTCAGTAACGAAATGGTAAAACGGTTTGAGTCGACTCATCTCCCAATTGAGTTTTCGAAGAATATTTCCGAATCTAAGAGAAATAGCGAAATTTTCATCACCACATTTGTTGTAGTTCTCAATCGGCTCTACAAAAAAGGTTGTGACAAAAATTTTGCTATCTCCCTTCGATTCCGAGATATTCATTGAAAACTGGCCAATAGTCAAAATTGACTTGTGCTGTTATACCACTTCGCTACTGATTTCATCACTTTGTCAGCATAATCCAGTTACGCTGGCAAGTGTCACGCTGACAATCCCCTATGTCCACATATTCAACAATAACGCAATTGACCAAATCTGGGGCATAACCCGTAAGTCATGGGTTTTTCTGTGCAATGATTGTATTAAGATGAAGAATAAGTTGCTGATGAACTCGAGCTCAAAAAATTTCGCTCAAAATTTTTTCGCAAGTCTCGATTAATCCAACGAATTCATCACGAGGATTCATCCACTCGCAATTAATGCCTCCCCCCCTCATTGCCCCCCTCCCTCCATCAAAATCCCCCAAATACGAATATCCACGTCGTTTCCCTCTATTTGTTACGTCCCGATGGAACTGCAAAACGAAGTCGGCAGAAAGGGTACTCATTATCATATCCCCAGTGTTTGGCGGCGGTTAGGCCCGTCTTTATGGGCTGTATTTTCTTGGTATAATTGGGCCTCGCCCCGGCTCCCCCACGCGTCTCTTTGGGCCCAATTCATAGCCGTGCGCAAGGCGCATCCTAGCGGGGGGGGGG
>NW_021680883.1:106810-123437 GCF_001412515.2 Diachasma alloeum | reverse complement strand
GGGGGGGGGGGGGGGGGGGGGGGAGGCCGCGAGGAATCCTCCGGCTGCTACTCGTTCCGCCGAGAGCATTTATTATCCGCATCTCTGGGTCGCCTCCCTCGTTTTCTGCTCCCCCAAACGAAAATTTATTATTACTCGGCTATGTAAACAATAGGGTTATACTTTAATCCCCTTTCCCTCCTCTACTTTTGGTTCCTTCCGACGGCGGACCTTTTGTTTCTTCATTCTACCTTTTACCCTCCCGTGACGGCAGTGGACGCCAATTAATCTCGACTCCGCCACGGTGTACTCAGACTCAAGTGTGTACATAAACGTACGAGGAACAGCGATTATTCTATTTGCGGCACGAGATGCAGAGTTGCGCTAAATGGGGGGGGGATATCATCGCCTTCTTGACTCGCGCCTGCTCTATCCAATTCGCCTCGCACCGACAATACCCCCGAGGTGTTTGCGGGATTAAACATCGTGTGTGCTTATCATAATTTTAGATGAAAGATATCTTCCGCCTTGTTACGCATGGAGATGATATTTTTATTTATTATTTATGCATTTAATTTGTGCAGTCGTGACCATTGCTAATATAATAACAATGTTGATTGAGAGGCAAAGAGGTGATGAAAAAATCTGTAGAATAGCTTGAAAAATTTGTTCACTTTCAAGGAGCAGAATGAAACGAGTTAGAGGTGATTCGGAGAGGCCAAATAATTTTGAGAACTATGGAAAAATGCGAGGTGGTTGACAGGTGAGAACGTCGCCATCTTGCTGTGCCTGAGGAGCTTCGAAGATGGCGGCGTCTCCACCTGGCATTTTTAAACAAGCCTTAAAACTATTTAATCTCACTAAATCATCCTCAACTGGCTCCATCCGGTTTCTATAAAATGAACAAAATTTTCAGCTCTTTTTCAGATTTTTCTATCCCCTCGTCTGAGAATCCAATTCTATCCAATTGACCTCGCACCATCAATACCCCCGAGGTGTTTGTAAGATTCATCGTCGTGCTTATAATAACAATGTTGATTGAGAGGCAAAGAGGTGATGAAAAAATCTGTAGAATAGCTTGAAAAATTTGTTCACTTTCTAGGAGCAGAATGAAACGAGTTAGAGGTGATTCGGAGAGGGCAACTAATTTTGAGAACTATGGAAAAATGCGAGGTGGTCGGCAGGTGAGAACGTCGCCATCTTGCTCTGCCCAAGGAGCCTTTCTAAGATGGCGACCTCTCCACCTCGCATTTTCAAACATTCCTTAAAACTATTTATCCTCATCAAATCACCCCAAACTCGTTTCATCCCTTTTCTATAGAATGAACAAACTTTTTCAGCCCTTTTTCATATTTTTCCATCCCCTCTCGCCTGAGAATTCACGGCCCAATGTTTTCCCAGCGCAATCGGAGTAAAATAATTGCCGAATCCTCTCCAGAAATGGTGAAATACTCTTCGGAAACTTATTTTTTGCCATTCTATCATCGGTATGCAAACTAAACCCATAAACTTTTCACTCAGTACCTCAGCTACTATTCCCGCATATCGACGAGAGGGGCCACAAAACTTTATGTGTACGTATTATACAGGCGTATAAGCATTCGAACAACCGTGACTGCGGCGATGGGGTCTGGAAGGGCCCGGCGGGGCGAGGGGGGGGGGAGTGGGGTCCCTTGCCCTCCACCGCCGCGCGGGAGACCCTCACGAGTCGACGAGACGCGAGAACGAGAAGGTCAGTCGCTCTCGGCCGTTCGTCGAGGCTCCGCGCAACTTTGTGAGCCTCACCTTCGATTTTTTATCGTGTTTATCATCTTCATGAGCATCGTTATGTATTCTCGAGTGTTATCGGCTTGTTATCGCGTGGATTAGACGATTTTAATGTAATAAAATCGTGTTTTGGGGATCGTAATTTCCGGAAAATCCTCACAAAACTTGAAAAACCACTCGGTCAGGCACTTTGTATTCAATATCCGTCGCAGCTCGATGGAAAAACTGACAAAAAACACGAGAAAGGAGCCGCACAGCGACTGATTTCGCGGAAGCTATGGCAGTGCAACTAGTTCTTTTCTATTTTGCCATTTCTCGGTGGCGATTTCCATTGAATTAAAGGGACTTGCCGGTGCGTCAATCAATAGTACCATGAGATGGAAATCATTGCGATGGGGAACCGATGCTGAGGTGCATGACAGGATCGGTGCGTGCCGCGAATTACAGTGAGGTTTATTTTTCCATGGAGAAGGTGCTGAAGATTGCCAACATGTGGTGGCTATTGTTGTTGATGCTTGTGCGGACCATATCGTGCGCTCATGGTGCTTGTGAACCCATTAGGATTGAAATGTGCAGGGGATTGGGGTACAATGTCACTACTATGCCCAATCTTGTTGGGCATGAGATACAGGGGGATGCGGATTTTACCCTGCAGACCTTCAGTCCGCTTATTCAATACGGATGCAGGTGAGCAATAATTTTTAAAAAATTAAACTATATTTTTTTTACCTCATTCGCACGATTTTTAAAATTTTTTGGTTTGGAAATATGATCACAAGCATGTTTTTGTGATTTTTTGCGGCAATCGGATATTTTCTTACGTTATTCACACGATTTTTCAGATTGTTATACTGAAAATATGAAGATATTCGCGTTTTCGTGGTGTTTTAAAAGAAAAAATTGAATTTAGGTTTTGTTTTTTGTGAATATCTCTGAATCCTGAGGAGGTAGCGGAATTTTCGTCTCGACCTTTTTTGTAGAGCGGAACGAGAGCTACAGAAAAGGTTCAGATGAGAATTTCTCTGCACATAATTCGAACACCTATACATACCGAAGAAGAGGAGGGGGAGAGCGAAGCGAGCGAATCCCCCCCCCCGCGGGGTTCGCGAGCGAAGCGAGCAAGGCGCGAAATTTCAAATAAAAACATGACTTTAAGATCGGTTTTTCATTCTGTTCTGATAAATAATTTCCGCAATTCAATTAAATCCAATAATTTTCCTGTTCAGCGCTCAACTTTACTTGCCCCCCCCCCTCTCGGGGTTGACGAGCGAAGCGAGCAAGGCGCGAAATTTCAAATAAAAACCTGACTTTAAGATCGGTTTTTCATTCTGTTCTGATAAATAATTTCCGCAATCCACTGAAACCCAATAATTTTCACGTTCAGCGCTCAACTTTACTTGCCCCCCCCCTCTCGGGGTTGACGAGCGAAGCGAGCAAGACGCGAAATTTCAAATAAAAACCTGACTTTAAGATCGGTTTTTCATTCTGTTCTGATAAATAATTTCCGCAATCCACTGAAACCCAATAATTTTCACGTTCAGCGCTCAACTCCACTTGTTCCTCTGCTCCGTGTACGCCCCGATGTGCACGGAGAAGGTGTCATCGCCAATTGGGCCGTGTCGAGGTCTTTGCGAGCAAGTGCGGGCTCGATGTTACCCGGTTCTCCAGGGATTTGGATTTCCCTGGCCGGCGGCCCTCAACTGCTCCAAATTTCCGCCCAAGAACAATCACCAGCACATGTGCATGGAGGGTCCTGGGGAGCCGGGTCCGGTGAACCCCATTCAGGTATTACGATCGTCCTCAGAGGATTCCAGAGTCCCCGGACCTGACGAATCTCACGTTTTGACGATTTTTAGGCTGTCGGAGCTGGCAACGGCCCCTGGGGCTGCTCCTGGTACGCTAATTCCGGTAAATACGTCTTCCTCAATCGATCCGGGAGATGTGCAGCTGCCTGTGATGCCGATATCCTCTGGAGTCAGAGGGAGAAACGACAGTCTGAAGTGTGGATGGCTGCATTCACCACTATTTGTCTCATATCCGTTGCTGTGGCGGTTTTTGCTCTATTGAAACCCAGGAAACAGAGGACCGCGATGACTATTGGTGGTCAGTATTAATGAAAGAAATGATGAAACATCATGAAATCCCTCCGAATGTTTTTACTGGATAGATTTACATTTTTTACAGCAAAAAATTGTTTCCTACATGAGAATATTATATAATCTAGTGGCTGGCTTGGACCTACAACCTTCAGATTACGAAATTATTCATTGTCGGCAGATGATAAATTTAAAAAAATCCTAAGACGACATTTTAAGGAGAAAATCAAGAGTTGCAAAAAATTCTCTTCTCACAAAAACCTCAAATATCTCCAAATCCTTATGAGATATCGAAATTTTCGTCAAGATCATTATTGCAGAGCAGAAAAAAAGCTACAAAAAACATCTAGACGAAAATTTCGCCATCTCCTTCAGGTTCAAAGATATTCACCATCAAATCTCCTACTTAATTTCTCCATTTCACTAATCTTGTTGTTTTGTTGTTATAGAGAATGCAATGGCATTCTCAACCCTGTGCCACACAGCTATATCAATCAATTTTCAAGCAATGACAAATTAAAAAAAAACCTTAAGTCATTTTGAGGAGAAAATCAAGAGTTGCAAAAAATTCTCATCTCACAAAAACCTCAAATATCTCCAAATCCTTATGAGATATCGAAATTTTCGTCAAGATCATTATTGCAGAGCAGAAAAAAAGCTACAAAAAACATCTAGACGAAAATTTCGCCATCTCCTTCAGGTTCAAAGATATTCACCCTCAAATCTCCTACTTAATTTCTCCATTTCACTAATCTTGTTGTTTTGTTGTTATAGAGAATGCAATGGCATTCTTAACCCTGTGCCACACAGCCGTGTCAATCGGCTACGTAATACGTCTGGCAGCAGGTAGATACGCAGTGGCATGCACCCCCTCGATAGCCCTCCACCCTCAGGATCAGGTGGTGATAGCTCAACAACAGCAGCAATACCTCACTCAGGACGGTCTTGCCAATCCCTACTGTGCCATTGTCTTCCTTCTCCTGTACTATTTCGGCAACGCTGCCAGCGCATGGTGAGTCCTTAATGATATTCATCCCGGCAAAAACAAAGAGTCCGATAGATTATGCATAGAGAGCCCATTGTTGGCCTCGGTATTTGCCCTGTTGCATTGACCACGAGTGGCTGGAGTCAGGAGAGAGGTATCACCTTTAACAATCTGGCAACAGTGCTGGGGTGCCTCTCTCTCTCGTACCGCTAACGAGCCTCTGACTCCCATCTCCTCGCTCGAGCCCTCATCCCGCCTTGGCTTCACGCTGAAAGAAGTCTCATCTCTCCGGGGCTCCACGTTCCCCTTCTATAACGGGTGATCGGAATGGATGGGGATAACTGGACTGAGTGGAGGTGAAAAAATCGTGCGAATTTCAATCGTTTGGGGGTTTAATGGGGTCTCGTGTTGATTTGTAAATTGATGGGTTGGGGAAGACGAGAGGAGCCATTGAGGGATGCTATATTAATCATAATCCCGGAGATTTCAGGCTGGATTCAACGATATTTTTTAAGAAACAGGTGGTGAAGGGGAACGAAAGTTGATGTAAAATGGATTTTCTTCAAGGTGCGATGTGGAATATTGCGTGAACACGAATTGAAGAGAGTATTCTCAAAATATAAGAGAATACGTTTAAGATAAACCTCGGAAAAATCGTAGAAATGCATTTTATGACCCTTAAACCCTTAGAAATTTCTGAATTAAAAATCTCCTTAAAAGTAAAGTTGCACGTCAACAATAAAGGTGCATTTCCCCAAATTCATTCAACTTACATTTCGAACTTAAGTCAATGTGCGATAATTAAACGTGGATACAGTTAAAACACAATTTTCCATGATGAACCACCAATTTTATGCTTCAACCCTGTGATCTTCATGTTTTTATTATTTTTAAATTGAAAAAAATGACTAGGATAAGTCGTACGAATTATAATCCATGGAATTTCATTCTGGATTGAATGAAATTATGAAAGAAACCGTTTTTGAAGAAGAAAAGAAGTTGAAGTAAACTGGATTTTCTTGATTGTGCGACACAGAATATTGCACAAAAGTAAATTGAAGAGACCGTCCCCAAAGCATAAAAGAATTCATTCACGATAAACCCCCGGAAAACCATAAAAATGTAAAAAAACGAGGCAGAATGCATATTTTTACGAGCTCGCCTCAGATTGTTCGGATAGGAGGGAGGAAGGGCCTGTGAAAATGACGTTGCGAAAGTGGTGCTGTAGAATTCCACCCGTGTACCACGGTATCAATGCACAGATCGTACGACCTAAGGTACCTCCTTTAATCGGTGCCCCTCGTTACATACTGGCCTTGTGGGCCTCATGCACGTGTACTCGTCCGCGCGCCTCTGGATAATCAAGTTAAGCTTGTTTTACGGCTGAGATTATCTCGCCACTCCGACGAATATTCTCTCGCATTTCACCGGAAAGTTATCACCTCATTGGCAGGGGTAGGTGTATTCCGAAAAAGATTGAACAAAGTTTGTGAAAGGCAGCTTGGCCCTGTCCAGACGAGAATATCACCTTTCCTCTTGACAAACTCACCTTCATGAAGTGATGATGAAAGAGGCGTTGAAAATCTGCGTGCTGAGACGACATGATGAAGAGAAAATCAAGAGCTGTAAAAAAGCTCACAAAAACCTCAAATATCTCAGAATCCTTACGAGATAGCTAAACTTTTGTCTAGATCATTTCTGTAGAGCAGAAAAAGAGCTACAAAATAGGTCCTGATGAAAATATCGCTATCTTCTTTATTTTCCTTTGTTTTGTTAATCTTAAGGTAACGCTTTCGAAGAGAAAATCAAGAGCTGCAAGAAAGCTCACAAAAACCTCAAATATCTCAGAATCCTTACGAGATAGCTAAATTTTTGTCTAGATCATTTCTGTAGAGCAGAAAAAGAGCTACAAAAAAGGTCCTGATGAAAATATCGCTATCTTCTTTATTTTCCTTTGTTTTGTTAATCTTAAGGTAACGCTTTCGAAGAGAAAATCAAGAGCTGCAAGAAAGCTCACAAAAACCTCAAATATCTCAGAATCCTTACGAGATAGCTGAATTTTTGTCTAAATCTTTTCTGTAGAGCAGAAAAAGAGCTACAAAAAAGGTCCTGATGAAAATATCGCTATCTTCTTTATTTTCCTTTGTTTTGTTAATCTTAAGGTAACGCTTTCGAAGAGAAAATCAAGAGCTGCAAGAAAGCTCACAAAAACCTCAAATATCTCAGAATCCTTACGAGATAGCGAAATTTTTGTCTAGATCATTTCTGTAGAGCAAAAAAAGAGCTACAAAAAAGGTCCTGATGAAAATATCGCTATCTTCTTTATTTTCCTTTGTTTTGTTAATCTTAAGGTAACGCTTTCGAAGAGAAAATCAAGAGTTGCACGAAAGCTTCTCATGCATAATGAAGCCGACCCTGTTTTACGACTGATTATCTCGCCACTCCGACGAATATTCTCTCGCATTTCACCGGAAAGTTATCACCTCATTGGCAGGGGTAGGTGGATTCCGAAAAAGATTGAACAAACATTCTGAAAGGCAGATTGGCCCTGTCCAGACGAGAATATCACCTTTCCTCTTAACAAGCTCACCTTCATGAAGTGATGATGACGAAGATTATTTTGATTGGAACTCATTCTGCAGTTTATGAAAGAGGCGTTGAAAATCTANGAAAATCAAGAGTTGCACGAAAGCTTCTCATGCATAATGAAGCCGACCCTGTTTTACGACTGATTATCTCGCCACTCCGACGAATATTCTCTCGCATTTCACCGGAAAGTTATCACCTCATTGGCAGGGGTAGGTGGATTCCGAAAAAGATTGAACAAACATTCTGAAAGGCAGATTGGCCCTGTCCAGACGAGAATATCACCTTTCCTCTTAACAAGCTCACCTTCATGAAGTGATGATGACGAAGATTATTTTGATTGGAACTCATTCTGCAGTTTATGAAAGAGGCGTTGAAAATCTACGTGCTTTATACTCAACATCGCTGTAAGCCATACGACCCGAAAAAATAAAGAGCCCCCCCCCCCCTTAAAAAAAGGAACGAAATTGCAAAGATGGGCTTTGAAAATTCGGGAGCAAGTACGAAAAAGACTGAAACGAGATCACGAGGTAGTTTGGCGGGGACGGAACAAGGTAGGTGCAAAAGAAGAAAAAATGAAAACAAAGGGGAAGGAGCGATGATGCAAAGAGAAGGGAACAGGACAATGCATGGGAGTGCTAAAGGGCTTCGTGGAGGAGTCCCGGCTTCGTGGCTCCATGTCCGCGGGGCGCGATGTTTATCGGCTCCTTCGATGTAAATTATGGCAGTGCACTACGGTGTATATGCGTTTTACCGTCTCTCTTCTTTATTCCGCCTTGTTTCTCTCGGGTTTTGCTTTTAAGGACCAACTGCACGGGCGAAACATCGGTCCCGGGGCATTGGCGTACGCTCACGGGCTCGGGAAATTTTGAGAAATGGGGTTGTAGGGCTTGGCTGGGGAGTCCCTGGCCAGGCCCTGCCTGGTTTACCTCATTCCATGATAACGAGAAGATTTTTCGTCGAAAGCTGAGGTGACCCTTGTGGATGTGATAATTTCAAGACATCAATCATAGGCGAGATAAATAATTAGTTACTCTGCAGTCATTGGGTGAAACATTGAATTTTGTAATGGACGATCGATCTTGTCTTCTCGAGAAAAGTAATTATATGCCCTTGTAAAAATGAATAAAAATAAATGCTTCAGGGAAAAGTAGAAAAAAAAAAAATTCCACGCGGGATTTGAACCGTCGACCCTTCGATTACTGACTCGCAGCCTATCCACTCGGCCGTCGAGTCATTCTTCCCAACCATTATTTATTTCTTGTATATCAATAAACTCCACCCATTCGCGACTTTTTTCCCTCACAATTTGTTGGAGATTCTCTCACGCCATTTGGGGCAAAAAGTAGGGTAAACATTGAGAAGTGCATTTATGGACGTGTTGAGAAAGTTGTTCGTCATGCCGCTGAGGCATACCTTGTTTGGTTAACGTCCTAAGATAGTCCGCAATCATCTTGACAACTTGGGATGAATAACGAAAAAAATAAGCTGAAGAACCGGAGATATTGAATCATTTTATCATCAAATTGGTGACAAAATATTGAGAATGGAATGACGATAAAAAAATGATACAACCATGAAGAATCTCTGGAGTCTTTTAATACCTTCCTTCAACGTTTTTTATCCACATTGTTACTCGACAAACCCAACTCTACGCCAATGGAATAACAGTGCGAGAGAATAAGAGTCTGGCCCCTGGGCCCCTTCGCTCGTTTCTGTAGGTAAGTAGTCAGCCAGTTTTACGTTTCCCTTTCCTTCTTATTCGCCAGCATCAGGTTTCTCGGGGAGAGAGACTCCGGGAAAAAAATAAATAAAATATAAGTTGNAAAAAAGGGGGGGGGGGGGTGGAGTGGAGAATGGAGAAGAGGGAGAATAACCGATCCATCATGTTGGAGAGGAGGGAGAGCATGCAAGACAATTTTTCAATTTTTAAACTCCCAGAGGCTGACTACCAATTACCATTCGAGATTCTTGTTAATCAAATTTTCATGATCCCTCGGCAGAACTCACGGGAATCGTTATTCATTCAGTCGTAAATCATACGAATGTTCATATCGATGAGAAAAATGAAACGGAAATGAAGGGATTCGGGCCTTCGAAGAAGTCCAGATGGCATGAGACCCCTTCGGATCCATTGAAATGTCTAGTCCATCAACTCTGGCATAACGTATCACCGCAAAAATACAGCAGGACGCAATTATTATTCCACTTGGATGTCAATGCCCACCTGTTTCCCGAGTAATTCAACTGGAGAATGAATAAAAATTATCCGAGAAATCCCTCAGCATCTCGTTTCAACGATGATTGCTCTCCCCCCCCCCCCCCCCACGAGTGATTTATAAATATGAAAGCTTCAACTAGAAAATATGAGGGGAAGCTGAGGGCTCGGGAAGTTGAAAGCGTGACGACTCGCTAACTAACAAAACAAACATAAACACAAAGTCGACTAGGTACCCTTCTCATCTCATCTCGTTGATTATATACCCCGGAGGGAAGCCTTACGAACGGGATTGGCTCCAGCTCCATTCCCTGTCTACCTTCTGCCTTCGTCCGGGCACCTCGGGAGAACTCCCTCGGGCCCATTATAAGGTGGGGTACCAGATTCCATGTGTGGATACTCAAACATGAAATTTCAACGTCGTTTCGTATTCGCCTGATTAATCAGATCGGTGAATCTTCCTGCAGTTTCGGGACCTTTTTCGCATCGGCTGGAGTCCAAATATGTGGATGAGGAACTCGCGGGTCATAAAGAATTGTGGGCAGAGAGAATAACAAATCTTTAATTATCAAAATCTCTCTGTAATATAAAAATACAAATCGACTTTTGGTGATAAAAATTTGGTACTCAAAATTAAGACTACGATTGAGGGTCACAAGGGTCGGATTAAAGGTGACAGGGTTCAGATTAAGACTTATAAAGGTCGCAAGGGTCAAATTGAGGGTCACGAAGGACAGATTAAGGGTCACAAGGTCAGATTAAGGGTCACGAGGTACAGATTAAGGGTCACAAGGTCACATTAAGGGTTATATAGGTCAGAATAAGAGCCACGAGGGTCAGATTAAAGGTGACAGGGGTCAGATTTAGCGTTATAAGGATCACAAGGGTCAAATTACGGGTCACGAGGGACAGATTAAGGGTCACAAGGTCAGATTAAGGGTCATAAGGTCACATTAAGGGTCGTATAGCTCAGAATAAGGGCCACGACGGCCGAACTAAAGGTTACAGGGGTCAGATTTAGAGTTATAAGGGTCAAATTAAGGGTCACAAGGTCAGAATCAGGGTCACGAGGGTCCGATTAAAGGTGACAGGGGTCAGATTAAGAGTCATAAGGGTGAAAATAAAGGTCACAAGGGTCAGAATAAAGATTATAGGGGTCATATGTGGGTCATATAAGGTTTGGTGAGCGAAGCGAGCAGGGGGCTTAGCCCCCTAAAACCCCCGATTGAAAAAAATGTTAAAATCCAAAATAAATTTACATGAGTTGAATTCATAGGTTCATATCAACACAAAAGTCATAAAATCACACACAAGTCCAGATGATTAAAAATCAGAATGAAAAATATCCAAGTAAAAATAAAACTCCACTCGTAATACGAAAGTCAAACTGAATTGCAAGAAGGGGATCTTTTAATAGGAATTGTTCCTAGATTTGCTTATTCAAGGGAATTCGCAGCTGTTGATGTAATAAACAGATTAAAATAGAATGAAATTGTGGAAACGTTCAGTCCTCTCGGGGTCAGAGTGTCATTACATGAATGATTAAACACCTCTTCGAAGTGGGTCACTCCAGGAAAGCTATTATTTTTCGTCGTGTGATAGGTGCGCATGAGCAAACAAGTTGATGATTACCGCAAATAATTACCAGGGGGCGATTTATTCCTCGCCCCTTCGTACATACAAACTTGGGCGAACCTGCAATCATGGTATATACTGGTTCTGCATGTACATGGGAGCCAACTCCACGTCGAATGATGCTCGAGTGCGTGTATTGCATGTACAGGTACTTCGACCTCTTGTTTATTATATCAGACACGCACATACCCATCACGTGTATAAAGTGCCAATTATTTTTTAATGTAATTATAAATTACAGGTTTGTAACGAGCTCGTTGACGAGACGTCTCTCAGACGTTGTGGATTTTGATCGGAATAATTAGTTAGTGGAGATGACTGAGCTCAATCGAGGGGAGAAAATTAATTGGCGTTTTTATGGTTTTTTTTATTAATTCTTCTTCTCATTTACGTTTGAATTATTTTTGGCTGTAAAAAATTAATTAGAGATTTCTCGATGATTTTTTTTATGAACTCCGGGAGACGGTTACTGGGGTATGTTAATGCGAGAGTGACAGGGGAGGTGTCGAGATGAAATTCCAGAAGGCGTGAACGAGCGTATGCTCCTGGTAACCAGGCACTCTCGAGTTTACACTTGTCTGGGGGAGTTTGAGGTATAGGAGAGTTTCTTGGGGATGTGTTTGCTGAGGCCTCGGTAGTTCGTTTGATTTTTCGGTCTTGAGTGCTTCCCAACATGTTGGGGGGTCCCGGGGATCGATTTGTTCTTGTTATTTGGAGAGGAGGGAACAACTTTCTCAATATTTTTTTACTTCTGTTTGACAAAATTGATGTTTTGATGAAAAATAATTGAGAAATTTCACGAAGTTTTGTTTGATTTCCGAATTATTCTTCAGAATTTGGTAAATAACAAATGTTTAAGTGATCTGGAATGCGAGGAAAATTTTCCGCCGTTAATTCGTCAGTCGAAAGTGAACGAAAAATTACGAAAATGGCTTAAAAAATTTGTTCATTTTGTAGGAACTGGATGGAACGAGTTGAATGTGATTTGAAGAGAATGAATAATTTTGCGAAATGTTTAAAAGTACGAGGTGGACGCACCGCCATTTTGCAGTGTCCGAAGGGGCTTTCAAGATGGCGGCGCTCGATCCCGCCCACCACCTCGCATTTTTTAAAATTTCTTAAAATTATTTATTCTCTTCAATTCCCATTTAACTCGTTTTATCCAGTTCCTCGGAAGTGAACGAATTTATCAAGCTATGAACATCAAAATTCAGGAGAAGTCTTGAAAAATAAAAAATAAAAATGGAAATTCCATTTTCAACATCAGAAAAAATTCAGTGAAGTACTTATCAAAGTTAGAATGCATATGAATCATTAATGATGAATCCTTATTTTTTTGAACATTTCAACTGCAGTTTGTTCATACAATTCTGAAGACTCGTTAACCCAGTATGATAAAACGCAGAATGTATTCATTCACCAAGTAAAATGCACATCACTGACGAGTTCCGAAGAAACTCAACAAATCGCTTCAAACCCTTAACACATCGTTTAATCATTCACAGTTTGGGTTTTTTGCCCGAGTGTCGGCTCCAAATCCCAGAAGAACGAGGGGGAGAAAAAAAGCCAGAAACCAGTTTTCGAGGAACTTGTTAATCACGTTCACGATCATTTGAGTAAACAAATAAATAGTGGATTGAACGAGAATAAATTTCCGAGGGGAATTGAGAAAAAAATTGAAGCTGTAATTTTGGCTCGACGAGGTACGGAGTGAATATTTTTTCGAGATTGAGGCGTGTTTGCTCCTCGTTTGACCCGTTCACTTCTCCATCCTCGTCGACCTGCGTGATTAATTAGTCGAGAAGGGATTAAAGGAGAGATACGAGAGGACGCAACCTGTTGGGTTGAACTGTACGAGACGGAGGGGGGTGGAGGGAGGGAACTGGTTAGATCTGTTAGGTTTGTTGGCTTGCGTTTTACCCTGAGGCTGATTCTCAACTCCTCTTTGTTCTGGTCTGTTCACGTTGAATCTTCCCGCTCTCTCGTCCTCACAGAGCGGAGGGTGGAGGACGAAGGGATACGGCTGGAGGAATAAACGAGGTCTCGTTTTATTCAGGACGAGGTGTTGGCCGAGAGGCGCGTGCACGCTTCTACACGAACAACGTATGAACAGTGAAATTCCTCCCCACCAGGTTCAAATCACGCCAGGATGAGCATCATTCATGGGGAGCAGTGATTCTCACGCTTGTTATTGATAATTTCAATGCTGTTGGTCATGTGGAACGGGTTTTCAGGCATGTCGGGGTCGATTAGGCATGACTGATTTAGGTGATCGGGTTTTAGGAGATGATGTTTAGTCGGAATAGTCTGTGAAAATCGTCTCCAGGGTCGGAAGGGTTGGAGGGCTGAGAAAATATGATTTTAGGATGTTAGATCTTGCAAACTCTTAGGGGCCCTTGCAGGACCCTTCTAAGGCTTGAGATCACAAGGGCCACGAGGGCTACAAGGGTCATTAGCTCTGCAAAAGTAATTTAAAATATGGTTTCACAGTGGGGAAACTCAAGAAAATCCTTTGGAAATCCTTAGGAAAGTATTTGGAGACGTAAGATCGCAAGGGCCACGAGAGCTACAAGGGACATTAGCTCTGCAAAAGTAATTTAAAATATGGTTTCACAGTGGGGAAACTCAAGAAAATCCTTTGGAAATCCTTAGGAAACTATTTGGAGACGTAAGATCGCAAGGGCCGCGAGGGCTACAAGGGCCATTAGCTCTGCAAAAATAATTTAAAATATGGTTTCACAATAGGGAAACTCTGAAAATCCTTTGGAAACCGTTAAAAAACTATTTGGAAACGTAAGATCGCAAGGGCCACGAGTGTCACAAGGGCCTGAAGGGCTATAAGTCATTTAAAACATGGTTTCACATGGGAGAATCTCAGGAAATCATTTGGAAACCCTTAGGAAAGTATTTGGAGACGTAAGATCGCAAGGGTCGCAAGGGCCACGAGAGTCACAAGGGTCTGAAGAGCTACAAAAATCATTTTAAACATGGCTTCATGATGGGATACCTTGGGAACCTTCAGGAAACCATTTCGAGACGTAAAATCGTAAGGGTCACAAGGGTCTGAAAAGCTATAAAAGATATTTTAAACATGGTTTCGTGATGGGAAATTTTGGAAACCCTTAGAAAATCATTGGCATACGTAAGATCGCAAGGGCCACGAGGGTCACAAAATTATGTCAATGTTTTCCTCTCTAGGTGGGTGGTACTCTGCACCTGGTGGTGCATAGCAGCTCGGCGATGGATTCGTTCCTCAGCCACTGCTGCACTGAAAGAGGAAGGCTTTGGGCTTCAACAGGGCTTCTCAACCGTGGGAGCTGTCGTTGCTTGGGGCTTTCCTGCTGCTCACACCATCGCTGTACTCGTTACGCGCGATGTTGATGCTGATGAACTAACAGGTAATTGGATTTAACATTATCGGGCTTGTCTCGCTCCACGGCGTTGAGGCAGGGGCCTGTTATCTCACGAGAGTGCTATACTTTCGATGCATCTGATACCTTCGATTGACCTGATATGTCACCGGACGTGGAGATTAGATAGTGACATCTGGAGGGCAACTGGTAGCCGGTATCGGGTGTTGGTGATAATTTTTATCCGCGTGTTTAACAGCTACTGGTGATTCTCGGAAGGCTGTATCGGGTGGAATTCCAGTCGTTCCGGTGATTATCGGGGGGAATTCGCCGGAGATTTTTTGCACCTTTTGTGATTATTATTCATGTTTTTCTGACGGACACTTTTTTAGAAGATATTTTTTTAGGAAAAAATCAATGGACATATTTTTTTCAAGTTATTTTTTTAGTAATTTTAATTCCGTTTTTCCTTAAAAAATAAAGCAATGGAAATGGTTTCTACGAGATTGTCTTTCACTTTTTGCAATTATTGTTAAATGCCTCGGGAGACAGAAAATTATGAAAAATTATTTTAAACATTTGTTCATTTTACAGAAGCCGAATGGAGCGAGTTGAGGATGATTTGAAGAGAATAAATAATTTTAATAAATGTTTAAAAATGCGAGGTGGAGGTGCGGCCATTTTGAAGGCCCTTCGAAGAAGATCAAGATGGCGGCACCAACACCTCGTATTTTTGAACATTTCTCAAATTTTTTTGTCTTCTTTAAATCAACTTCAACTCGTTTGACTCAGTTCCCCGAAAATGAACAAATATTTTAAGAAAAATTCTCAAGTGATCTGAAGAGGCTAAACAATTTCAAGAAACGTTTAAAAATACGAGGTGGAGGTGCCACCATTTTAAATCTCTTTAGACAGAACAAAATGGCGGCACTCACACTTCGTATTTTTATACCATTTCTTACAGTTTTTTTATTTTTATCAATTCTTAGAGAATGACCATTCTTTCCACCCCTTTTGGCTGAGAATTCATGGCCCAAACTTCAGTATCAAAAAGTCAGGAATTTTTTCCTCGAAATGATACGAACAATAAGATGAACAAGGTCCCGCACACGGTAGAAAGCCCCAGTGACATGTTACAGAGTATCTCCCAGTTAAAATTTGCATTGAATGTTGTTCCCCCAGTAGTGGACTGCACCGTATTTCGAATAATAGCGAAGGCAGGTTCAAAGTAGCAAACACTGGGGCGAGCCTCATTGTACACCGAAGATGCTGGAGAAAGGTTGAAGGTTAACCCCTTTCCATTTTTTTCGATGAAAAAATTTTTCACCCCCAAAACCGGCGGGGATCGTTTCTTCATGTCAAATGACCCCAATCGAATTCACAAACGGGGCCCATTGGTCCCCAACGTCCATAGGACCCTGCTCACCACAGGATTTCTGATTGAATTAGGGAAATTTTGGTTTTTTCGCCATATCTCCGTCAATTTTCGTCACAAATCAATTTGACCAAGACAAAAGTTGTGGAGAATGAGCTCAACTTCAATCTCTGGGAGAGAAAAATGAGATAGGACAATTAGAACTGGAGATAGGACCCAAAAACTGACAAAAATTTCAGTTTTTTGGAAATATCTCCGGTTCTAGTTCTCCTATCCCATTTTTCTCTCCCGGAGATTGAAGTTGAGCTCATTCCCCACAACTTTTGTCTTGGTCAAATTGATTTTTGACGGAAATTGACGGAGATAGTACCCAAAAACTGACTTTAGTGACTGAGATTTTAATCTCAGTTTTTTGGAAATATCTCCAGTTCTAATGGTCCTTTCTCATTTTTCTCTCCTGGAAATTGAAGCTGAGCTCACTCCCCACATTTTTTGTCCTGGTCAAATTCATTTTTGACGGAAATTGACGGAGATAGGACGCAAAAAATGACTCAAATTTCAGTTTTTTGGAAATATCTCCGGTTCTAGTTCTCCTATCTCATTTTTCTCTCCCGGAGATTGAAGTTGAGCTCATTC
>NW_021680883.1:98927-103145 GCF_001412515.2 Diachasma alloeum | reverse complement strand
GTTTTTTGGCCATATCTCCGTCAATTTCCGTCGAAAATAAATTTGACCAAGACAAAAAATGTGGGCAGTGAGCTCAGCTTTAATTTCCAGGAGAGAAAAATGAGAAGAGACCGTTAGAACTGGAGATATTTCCAAAAAACTGAAATTTAGTCAGTTTTTTGGCCATATCTCCGTCAATTTCCGTTAAAAATGAATTTGACCAAGACACAAAATGTGGGGAGTGAGCTCAGCTTTAATTTCCAGGAGAGAAAAATGAGAAGGGACCCTTAGAACCGGAGATATTTCCAAAAAACTGAAATTTAGTCAGTTTTTGGGTCCTATCTCCAGTTGTAATTGTCCCATCTCATTTTTCTCTGCTGGAGATTGAAGCTGAGTTCATTCCCCACAACTTTTGTTAAGGTCAAATTGATGTCTGACGAAAATTGACGGAGATATGGCCAAAAAACCAAAATTGACCAAATTCAATCAGAAATCCTGTGGTGAGGAGGGTCCTATGGACATTGGGGACCAATGGGCCCGGTTGTGAATTCGATTGGGGTCATTTAACATGAAGAACCGATCCCCGCCGGTTTTGGGGGTGAAAAATTTTTTCCTCGAAAAAAATGGAAAGGGGTTAACCTTCAATTTTTTTCGAGCAAAAAATTTTTCACCCCCAAAACCGGCGGGGATCGTTTCTTTATGTTAAGTGACCCCAATCGAATTCACAACCGGGGCCCATTGGTCCCCAATGTCCATAGGACCCTCCTCACCACAGGATTTCTGATTGAATTTGGTCAATTTTGGTTTTTTGGCCATATCTCCGTCAATTTTCGTCAGACATCAATTTGACCATAACAAAAGTTGTGGGGAATGAACTCAGCTTCAATCTCCAGGAGAGAAAAATGAGATAGGACAATTAGAATTGGCGATAGGCCCCAAAAACTGACTAAATTTCAGTTTTTTGGAAATATCTCCGGTTCTAATGGTCCCTTCTCATTTTTCTCTCCTGGAAATTAAAGCTGAGCTCACTCCCCACATTTTGTGTCTTGGTCAAATTCATTTTTAACGGAAATTGACGGAGATATGGCCAAAAAACTGAAATTTAGTCAGTTTTTGGGTCCTATCGCCAGTTCTAATTGTCCTATCTCATTTTTCTCTCCCGGAGATTGAAGTTGAGCTCATTCTCCACAACTTTTGTCTCGGTCAAATTGATTTTTGACGAAAATTGACGGAGATATGGCCACAAAACCAAAATTGACTAAATTCAATCAGAAATCCTGTGGTGAGGCGGGTCCTATGGACGTTGGGGACCAATGGGCCCCGGTTGTGAATTCGATTGGGGTCACTTAACATAAAGAAACGATCCCCGCCGGTTTTGGGGGTGAAAAATTTTTTGCTCGAAAAAAATTGAAGGTTAACCCCTTTCCATTTTTTTCGAGGAAAAAATTTTTCACCCCCAAAACCGGCGGGGATCGGTTCTTCATGTTAAATGACCCCAATCGAATTCACAACCGGGCCCATTGGTCCCCAATGTCCATAGGACCCTCCTCACCACAGGATTTCTGATTGAATTTGGTCAATTTTGGTTTTTTGGCCATATCTCCGTCAATTTTCGTCAGACATCAATTTGACCATAACAAAAGTTGTGGGGAATGAACTCAGCTTCAATCTCCAGGAGAGAAAAATGAGATAGGACAATTAGAATTGGCGATAGGCCCCAAAAACTGACTAAATTTCAGTTTTTTGGAAATATCTCCGGTTCTAATGGTCCCTTCTCATTTTTCTCTCCTGGAAATTAAAGCTGAGCTCACTCCCCACATTTTTTGTCTTGGTCAAATTCATTTTTGACGGAAATTGACGGAGATATGGCCAAAAAACCGAAATTTAGTCAGTTTTTGGGTCCTATCTCCGTCAATTTCCGTGAAAAATGAATTTGATCAAGACAAAAAATGTGGGGAGTGATCTCAGCTTTAATTTCCAGGAGAGAAAAATGAGAAGGGACCCTTAGAACCGGAGATATTTCCAAAAAACTGAAATTTAGTCAGTTTTTGGGTCCTATCTCCAGTTCTAATTGTCCCATCTCATTTTTCTCTGCTGGAGATTGAAGCTGAGTTCATTCCCCACAACTTTTGTTAAGGTCAAATTGATGTCTGACGAAAATTGACGGAGATATGGCCAAAAAACCAAAATTGACCAAATTCAATCAGAAATCCTGTGGTGAGGAGGGTCCTATGGACATTGGGGACCAATGGGCCCGGTTGTGAATTCGATTGGGGTCATTTAACATGAAGAACCGATCCCCGCCGGTTTTGGGGGTGAAAAATTTTTTCCTCGAAAAAAATGGAAAGGGGTTAACCTTCAATTTTTTTCGAGCAAAAAATTTTTCACCCCCAAAACCGGCGGGGATCGTTTCTTTATGTTAAGTGACCCCAATCGAATTCACAACCGGGGCCCATTGGTCCCCAATGTCCATAGGACCCTCCTCACCACAGGATTTCTGATTGAATTTGGTCAATTTTGGTTTTTTGGCCATATCTCCGTCAATTTTCGTCAGACATCAATTTGACCATAACAAAAGTTGTGGGGAATGAACTCAGCTTCAATCTCCAGGAGAGAAAAATGAGATAGGACAATTAGAATTGGCGATAGGCCCCAAAAACTGACTAAATTTCAGTTTTTTGGAAATATCTCCGGTTCTAATGGTCCCTTCTCATTTTTCTCTCCTGGAAATTAAAGCTGAGCTCACTCCCCACATTTTTTGTCTTGGTCAAATTCATTTTTGACGGAAATTGACGGAGATAGGACCCAAAAACTGACTAAATTTCAGTTTTTTGGAAATATCACCGGTTCTAATGGTCCCTTCTCATTTTTCTCTCCTGGAAATTAAAGCTGAGCTCACTCCCCACATTTTTTGTCTTGGTCAAATTCATTTTTGACGGAAATTGACGGAGATAGGACCCAAAAACTGACTAAATTTCAGTTTTTTGGAAATATCACCGGTTCTAATGGTCCCTTCTCATTTTTCTCTCCTGGAAATTAAAGCTGAGCTCACTCCCCACATTTTTTGTCTTGGTCAAATTCATTTTTGACGGAAATTGACGGAGATATGACCCAAAAACTGACTAAATTTCAGTTTTTTGGAAATATCACCGGTTCTAATGGTCCCTTCTCATTTTTCTCTCCTGGAAATTAAAGCTGAGCTCACTCCCCACATTTTTTGTCTTGGTCAAATTCATTTTTGACGGAAATTGACGGAGATAGGACCCAAAAACTGACTAAATTTCAGTTTTTTGGAAATATCTCCGGTTCTAATGGTCCCTTCTCATTTTTCTCTCCTGGAAATTAAAGCTGAGCTCACTCCCCACATTTTTTGTCTTGGTCAAATTCATTTTTGACGGAAATTGACGGAGATAGGACCCAAAAACTGACTAAATTTCAGTTTTTTGGAAATATCTCCGGTTCTAATGGTCCCTTCTCATTTTTCTCTCCTGGAAATTAAAGCTGAGCTCACTCCCCACATTTTTTGTCTTGGTCAAATTCATTTTTGACGGAAATTGACGGAGATAGGACCCAAAAACTGACTAAATTTCAGTTTTTTGGAAATATCTCCGGTTCTAATGGTCCCTTCTCATTTTTCTCTCCTGGAAATTAAAGCTGAGCTCACTCCCCACATTTTTTGTCTTGGTCAAATTCATTTTTGACGGAAATTGACGCAGATAGGACCCAAAAACTGACTAAATTTCAGTTTTTTGGAAATATCTCCGGTTCTAGTTCTCCTATCCCATTTTTCTCTCCCGGAGATTGAAGTTGAGCTCATTCCCCACAACTTTTGTCTTGGTCAAATTGATTTTTGACGGAAATTGACGGAGATAGTACCCAAAAACTGACTTTAGTGACTGAGATTTTAATCTCAGTTTTTTGGAAATATCTCCAGTTCTAATGGTCCTTTCTCATTTTTCTTTCCTGGAAATTGAAGCTGAGCTCACTCCCCACATTTTTTGTCCTGGTCAAATTCATTTTTGACGGAAATTGACGGAGATAGGACCCAAAAACTGACTAAAATTTCAGTTTTTTGGAACTATCTCCGGTTCTAATGGTCCTTTCTCATTTTTCTCTCCTGGAAATTAAAGCTGAGCTCATTCCCCACAACTTTTGTCGTGGTCAAATTGATTTTTGACGGAAATTGACGGAGATATGGCCAAAAAACCAAAATTTTCCAAATTCAATCAGAAATCCTGT